>NC_092040.1:66744482-66829786 GCF_003086295.3 Arachis hypogaea | reverse complement strand
ATGGCATACGGCTCGCGTTTAGTTGTCCTCCTCGGGATAGCGTCATTTAAAGAAGAAGGGTTAGGCCAACGTAAAAAAAAAAAGAAAAAAACTGGAAAAAAAATCCGGAGGAGCCTGCCATTGATGAGGCCATTACGGCTCACCTTTAGGTGTCCTCCTCGGGATAGCGTCATTTAAAGAACAAGGGTCAGCACAACGTAAAAAAAATGGAAAAAAAAAGCAGGAAAAAAAACTGGAGGAGTTTGCCGAAGATGAGGACATTATGGCTCACCTTTATGTGTCCTCCTCGGGATAGCGTCATTTAAAGAACAAGGGTCAGCACAACGTATAAAAAAAATTGGAAAAAAAACCGGAGGAACCTGCCAAAGATGAGGCCATTACGGCTCGCCTTTAGGTGTTCTCCTCGGGATTGCGTCATTTAAAGAACAAGGGTCAGCACAACTGGTGCACGAAATTGCAATCACACTTTTGCAACTCCGCACAACTAACCAGCAAGTGTACTGGGTCTTCCAAGTAATACCTTGCGTGAGCAAGGGTCGATCCCACAGAGATTGTCGGCTTGAAGCAAGCTATGGTTATCTTGTAAATCTTAGTCAGGATATCAGAAATTATCAGGATTGATTGTGAAAAGCAAAAGAACATGAAATGATTACTTGGTTTGCAGTAATGGAGAATAGGTTGAGGTTTGGAGATGCTCCATCTTCTGAATCTCTGCTTTCCTACTGTCTTCTTCTTCAAACACGCAAGTCTCCTTCCATGGCAAGCTGTATGTAGGGTTTCACCGTTGTCAATGGCTACCTCCCATCCTCTCAGTGAAAGCGATTGCATATGCTCTGTCACAGCATAGCGGAATTCATCTGTCGGTTCTCAATCAGGCCGGAATAGAATCCAGTGATTCTTTTGCGTCTGTCACTAACGCCCCGCCTTCAGGAGTTTGAAGCACGTCACAGTCATTCAGTCAGTGAATCCTACTCAGAATACCACAGACAAGGTTAGACCTTCCGGATTCTCTTGAATGCCGCCATCAGTCTAGCTTATACCACGAAGATTCCGATTAAAGAACCAAGAGATAACTACTTAATCTAAGGTAGAACGGAGGTGGTTGTCAAGCACACGTTCATAGTTGAGAATGATGATGATTGTCACAGATCATCACATTCATCCGGATTAAGAACAAGTATTATCTTAGAATGGAAGCAAGCATGATTGAATGAGAAACAGTAGTAATTGCATTAATCCATCAAGACACAGCAGAGCTCCTCACCCCCAACCATGGGGTTTAGAGACTCATGCCGTGGAAGAAAACGTGTAAAAATGTCATAAGGTCATCCAAAGGTCCTGATACAATGTCAAAAGATCCTATTAATAGTAAACTAGTAGCCTAGGTTGTACAGAAATGAGTAAATAACGTAAAAATCCACTTCTGGGTCCACTTGGTGTGTGCTTGGGCTGAGCAATAAAGCTTTTATGTGTAGAGACATTTTCTGGAGTTAAACGCCAGTTCTCATGCCAGTTTGGGCGTTTAACTCCAAATTTTATGCCAGTTCCGGCGTTTAACGCTGGAATTTCTGAGGCTGTTTTGCCACGCCGGTTTGAGCCATCAAATCTTGGGCAAAGTATGGACTATCATATATTTCTGGAAAGCCCAGGATGTCTAATTTCCAATGCCGTTGAGAGCGCGCCAATTGGGCTTCTGTAGCTCCAGAAAATCCACTTCGAGTGCAGGGAGGTCAGAATCCAACAGCATCTGCAGTCCTTTTTGGTCTCGGAATCAGATTTTTGCTCAGAATCCTCAATTTCAGCCAGAAAATACCTGAAATTACAAAAAAACACACAAACTCATAGTAAAGTCCAGAAAAGTGAATTTTAGCTAAAAACTAATAAAAATATACTAGATTCTAACTAGATTATACTAAAAACATACTAAAAACAATGCCAAAAAGCATACAAATTATCCGCTCATCACAACACCAAACTTAAATTGTTGCTTGTCCCCAAGCAACTGAAAATCAAAATAGGATAAAAAGAAGAGAATATACTATAGACTCCAAAATATCAAGGAAACATAGTTCCAATTAGATGAGCGGGACTAGTAGCTTTTTGCCTCCGAACAGTTTTGGCATCTCACTCTATCCCTTGAGGTTCAGAATGATTGGCATCTATAAGAACTCAGAACCAGATAGTGTTATTGATTCTCTTAGTGGAGCATAATGATTCTTGAACATAGCTAGTGTATGAGTTTTGGCTGTGGCCCAAAGCACTCTGTCTTCCAGTATTACCACCGGATACATTCATGCCACAGACACAAAATTGGGTGAACCTTTTCAGATTGTGACTCAGCTTTGCTAAAGTCTCCAATTAGAGGTGTCCAAGGTTCTTAAGCACACTCTTGTTGCCTTGGATCACAACTTTATTTCTTTCTTTTTCTTTTTCTTTTCTTCTTCTCTTTTCTTTTTTTTTTCGAAATTTTTTTTTGTATCCACTGCTTTTTCTTGCTTCAAGAATCACTCTAATAGTTTTTAGATCCTCAATAACAGTTCTCTTTCTCCTCATTCTTTCAAGAGCCAACAATTTTAACATTCTCAAAACAACAAATTCAAGAGACATATGCACTGTTCAAGCATTCATTCAGAGAGCAAAAAGTATTGTCACCACATCAAACTAATTCAACTAGTTTCAATGATAAATTTTGAAATCCTGTACTTCTTGTTCTTTTGTGATTAAAGCATTTTTCATTTAAGAGAGGTGATGGATTCATAGGACATTCATATCTTTAAGGCATAAAATTTCAATTTTATTAATTATGAATTAAAACAAGACTCAAAAAAACGAAAAATAAAAACAAAACAAAGGAAAAAAAACACAAACATAGGCTCCTAATGATAGAGGTTTTCACAGAGTTAGGACTCAACAACCTTGATTTTGAGAAGTGGATGCTCCCTCAGCTTGAGAGGAGAACTTTTGGCGTTTCAACTCTTGGATTTCACGCCCCTGCTTCTCTTGTTCCTTCAGCAATTTGCAGAGCATGCAGTTCTGATTCTGCTGTTCTTCCTTCAGTTGCTCCATAGTCTCTTGCAGCTTGTTAATAGATGCTTCTAGGCTGGTCCAGTAGTCAATTCTTGGGAACTCAGGGAGGAATTCCTGCGCCCTCCTCTTGATAGAGTTGTCCTGCACTTGTCCTTCCATTGACTTCTTGGTGATTGGGTGTTCAATGGGTATGAACTCATCTACTCCCATCTTCACCCCAGCCTCTTTACAGAGCAAGGAGATCAAGCTTGGGTAAGCCAGTTTGGCTTCAGTGGAATTCTTGTTTGCAATTGTATAGATCTCACAAGCAATCACATGATGAACCTCCACTTCTTTTCCAAGCATAATGCAATGAATCATCACTGCCCTCTTGATGGTGACCTCAGAACGGTTGCTAGTGGGCAATATGGAACGCCCAATAAAGTCTAGCCAACCTCTTGCAATTGGCTTGAGGTCTCCCCTCTTGAGTTGGTTTGGGACACCCTTTGAATTGGTTATCCACTTAGTCCCAGGGAGGCATATGTCCTCTAGAACTTGATCCAACCCTTTATCTACTCTCACCATCCTCCTATTGAAGGAGTCAGGATCATCTTGCAGTTGAGGTAGTTTGAAGATTTCTCTTATTTTGTCCAGATGGAAGTACATAACTTTCCCTCTGACTATGGTTCTGTAGGTATGGTAAGCAGTTCCAGTCATTCTCTACTTATCTGTTAGCCACAGATTAGAGTAGAATTCCTGAACCATGTTCCTTCCAACCTTTATTTCAGGATTGGTCAGAACTTCCCATCCTCTGTTTCGAATTTGCTCTTGGATCTCCGGATATTCATCTTCTTTCAGATCAAATTTAACATCCGGGATCACTGACCTCAGACCCATTATTTTGTGATAATGGTCTTCATGCTCTTTGGTTAAGAACTTCTCTTGATTCCAAAGATTCTTTGGATTAGTCTCTTTCTTTCCTCTTGAGTTGGTTTGTTTTCCCTTAGGAGCCATGATCTTGATGAATCTTGGCTTAGTGATCACGGAAAAGCACACCAAACTTAGAGGTTTTGCTTGTCCTCAAGTAAAAAGAGAAGAAAGAAGAGAAGAGAGAGAGAGGAAGAGGAAATTCGAATGGTGTGGTGGAAAGAGGGAGCCAAACACGAATTTATAAGGTGAGGGGGAAAGTATTTTCGAAAAAAAGAGAGATTTGAAAGGAGATTTGAGAAGATATGAAAAAAAATTGAGAAAAGGGTGAGTTTTTGAAGAAGATTTAGGATTAATTTGAAATAGATTTGAAGAATGGTTTTGATTTGTGAAGATTTGAAAGTGAATGATGAAAGGTTGAAGTGCATTTATGTAGAAGAGTATGGGTAAAAAGAGGAAAGTTTGAAAAAATTTGAGTTGAAAACAAAAATGTGGTCCCCCCACCTTTCTGGCGTTAAACGCCCAGAATGGCACCCATTCTGGCGTTTAACGCCCATATGGCACCCCTTTTGGGCGTTTAACGCCCAGCCAGGTGCCCTGGCTGGCGTTAAACGCCAGAAAGTCTTTATCACTGGGCGTTTTTTCAAAACGCCCAGGATGCTGCACACCTGGCGTTAAACGCCCAGAATGGTGCCCATTCTGGCGTTTAACGCCCAAAATGGCACCATTCCTGGCGTTAAACGCCCAGAATGGTACCCATTCTGGCGTTTAACGCCCAAAATGCACCTTACTGGCGTTTTTTCGCCAGTAAGCTCATTTTCTCTGCTTTTTGAGCTGAATCCTTCTGTAACTCTGTGAATTCCTTCATTTTTGATATTTGCCTCTGTAAGAACTAATCATACAACCTACTAATGACTGGGTTGCCTCCCAGCAAGCGCTTCTTTACTGTCTTTAGCTGGACTTTCACTGAGAATCACTCAAGCCTCAGTTTTGAGCATTCCTGCTCAAAATTTCCTTCAAGATAATGCTCGATTCTCTGTCCATTAACAATGAACTTCTTGTCAGAATCAATATCCTGAAGCTCAACATATCCATATGGTGACACTCCTGTAATCACATATGGACCCCTCCAACGGGATTTGAGTTTTCCTAGAAACAGTCTGAGCCTAGAGTTGAAGAGCAGAACTTTTTGTCCTGGCTCAAAGACTCTGGTTGACAACTTCTTGTCATGCCATTTCTTTGCCTTTTCCTTATAAATTTTTGCATTTTCAAAGGCATTGAGTCTGAACTCCTCTAGCTCATTTAGCTGGAGCAATCTTTTTTCACCAGCTAACTGTGCATCCATGTTTAGGAATCTGGTTGCCCAGTAGGCTTTATGTTCCAGTTCCACAGGCAAATGACAGGCCTTCCCATACACCAGTTGGTATGGAGAGGTTCCTATAGGAGTCTTGAATGCTGTTCTGTATGCCCACAGAGCATCATCCAAGCTCTTTGCCCAATCCTTTCTACGGGCCATCACAGTCCGTTCTAGGATTCTCTTTAGCTCTCTGTTAGAGACTTCAGCTTGCCCATTTGTCTGTGGATGATACGGAGTTGCCACTTTGTGGCTAATTCCATATCTAACCATAGCAAGGTGTAGCTGTTTATTGCAGAAATGAGTGCCCCCGTCACTGATTAGCACTCTGGGAACCCCAAACCTGCTGAATATGTTTTTCTGGAGGAATTTCAGTACGGTCTTTGTATCATTAGTGGGTGTAGCAATTGCTTCTACCCACTTAGATACATAGTCCACTGCCACCAGAATGTAAGTGTTTGAGTATGATGGTGGGAATGGCCCCATGAAGTCAATTCCCCATACATCAAACAATTCTATCTCTAATATCCCTTGTTGAGGCATGGCATATCCATGAGGCAGGTTACCAGCTCTTTGGCAACTGTCACAGTTACGCACAAACTCTCGGGAATCTTTATAGAGAGTAGGCCAGTAGAAGCCACATTGGAGGACTTTAGTGGCTGTTCGCTCACTTCCAAAATGTCCTCCATACTGTGATCCATGGCAGTGCCATAGGATCCTTTGTGCTTCTTCTCTGGGTACACACCTGCGGATCACTCCGTCAGCACATCTCTTAAAGAGATATGGTTCATCCCAGAGGTAGTACTTGGCATCTGAAATTAATTTCTTTCTCTGCATGTGACTGTACTCTTTGGGTATGAACCTCACAGCTTTAAAATTTGCAATATCTGCAAACCATGGAGCTTCCTGAATGGCAAATAGTTGCTCATCTGGGAAAGTCTCAGAAATCTTAGTAGAAGGGAGGGACGCCCCAGCTACTGGTTCTATTCGGGACAGATGATCAGCTACTTGGTTCTCTGTCCCTTTTCTGTCTCTTATTTCTATATCAAACTCTTGCAGAAGCAACACCCATCTGATGAGCCTGGGTTTTGAATCCTGCTTTGTGAGTAGATATTTAAGAGCAGCATGGTCAGTGTACACAACCACTTTGGATCCCACTAGATAGGATCTAAACTTGTCAATGGCATAGACCACTGCAAGTAACTCTTTTTCTGTGGTTGTGTAGTTCTTCTGTGCGTCATTTAGAACACGACTGGCATAGTAAATGACGTGCAGAAGCTTGTTATGCCTCTGTCCCAACACTGCACCAATGGCATGGTCACTGGCATCACACATTAGTTCAAATGGCAATGTCCAATCTGGTGCAGAGATGACTGGTGCTGTGACCAGCTTAGCTTTCAGGGTCTCAAATGCCTGCAGACACTGTGTGTCAAACACAAATGGTGTGTCAGCAGCTAACAGGTTACTCAGAGGTTTTGCAATTTTTGAAAAATCCTTTATAAACCTTCTGTAGAACCCTGCATGCCCTAGAAAGCTTCTGATTGCCTTAACATTGGCAGGTGGTGGTAATTTTTCAATTACCTCTACCTTTGCCTTATCCACCTCTATTCCCTTGTTTGAAATTTTGTGCCCAAGGACAATTCCTTCAGTCACCATAAAGTGACATTTCTCCCAGTTTAAAACCAGGTTAGTCTCTTGGCATCTTTTCAAGACAAGTGCTAGGTTATTAAGACAGGAGCTAAATGAGTCTCCATATACTGAAAAGTCATCCATGAAGACTTCCAGAAATTTCTCTACCATATCTGAGAAGATAGAGAGCATGCACCTCTGAAAGGTTGCAGGTGCATTGCACAGACCAAAAGGCATCCTCCTATAGGCAAACACGCCAGAAGGGCAAGTGAATGCTGTTTTCTCTTGGTCCTGAGGGTCTACTGCAATTTGGTTGTAGCCTGAATAGCCATCCAAAAAGCAGTAATAATCATGGCCAGCTAGTCTTTCTAGCATTTGGTCTATGAATGGTAAAGGAAAATGATCCTTTCTGGTGGCTGTATTGAGCCTTCTGTAGTCAATACACATGCGCCACCCTGTGACTGTCCTTGTAGGAACCAGTTCATTTTTTTCATTATGAACCACTGTCATGCCTCCCTTTTTGGGAACAACTTGGACAGGACTCACCCAGGGGCTATCAGAAATCGGATAAATAATCCCAGCCTCCAGTAATTTAGTGACCTATTTCTGCACCACCTCCTTCATGGCAGGATTTAGCCTCCTCTGTGGTTGGACCACTGGTTTGGCATTATCCTCCAATAGGATCTTGTGCATGCATCTAGCTGGGCTAATGCCCTTAAGATCACTTATGGACCACCCAAGAGCTGTCTTGTGTGTCCTTAGCACTTGAATCAGTGCTTCCTCTTCCTATGAATTTAAAGCAGAGCTTATAATCAGTGGAAAAGTGTCATTCCCTCCCAGAAATGCATATTTCAGGGATGGTGGTAGTGGTTTGAGTTCAGGCTTGGGAGGTTTATCCTCCTCCTGAGGAATTTTCGAAAATTCCTTTGCCTCCTCTAGTTCTTCCTGATCAGGCTGAGCATCTTTGAAGATGTCCTCAAGCTCTGATTCTAGGCTCTCAGCCATATTGATCTCTTCTACCAGAGAATCAATAATGTCAGCACCCATGCAGTCATTTGGTGTGTCTGGATGCTGCATAGCTTTTACAGCATTCAACTTGAACTCATCCTCATTGACTCTCAAGGTGACTTCCCCTTTTTGCACATCAATGAGAGTTCGTCCAGTTGCTAGGAAGGGTCTTCCTAGAATGAGAGTTGCACTCTTGTGCTCCTCCATTTCCAGCACCACAAAGTCAGTTGGAAAGGCGAATGGCCCAACCTTGACAATCAAGTCCTCAATTATGCCTGATGGGTATTTAATGGAGCCATCAGCAAGTTGGAGGCATATCCGGGTTGGTTTGACTTCTCCAGTCAACCCAAGCTTTCTGATAGTGGATGCAGGTATTAGATTGATGCTTGCTCCAAGATCACATAGAGCTGTCTTGGTGCAAGCACCTTCTAATGTGCATGGTATCATAAAGCTTCCTGGATCTTGAAGCTTTTCTGGTAAGCTTTTTAATATGACTGCACTGCATTCTTCAGTGAGAAACACTTTTTCAGTTTCTCTCCAATCCTTCTTATGACTTAAGATTTCTTTCATGAACTTAGCATAAGAAGGTATTTGCTCAAGTGCCTCTGCAAACGGAATCTTTATTTCAAGAGTCCTTAGATAGTCTGCAAAGCGGGCAAATTGCTTATCCTGTTCCGCTTGGCGGAGTTTTTGAGGATAAGGCATCTTGGCTTTATATTCTTCAACCTTAGTTGCTGCAGGTTTATTCCTTACAGAAGTGGTTGAAGAAGCCTTGTTAGAGGGATTACTGTCAGCACTCTCAGGTGTCTGATTCTCCCTAGGCGTCTGAACGCCAGGATTGGGAGGAAATTGGGCGTTAAACGCCAACTTTTCCCCCTTTTCTGGCGTTTGAACGCTAGAACTGGGCAAGGAATGGGCGTTCAACGCCAACTTTCCTTCCCTTTCTGGCGTTTGAACGCCAATAACATTCCTCTCTGGGCTCTTACTGTCCTCAGAGGGATTTTGCACAGTGGTTTGGATGTCCTCTGTCAATTGTTTCTTGTTTGGCTTTTTGCTCTTCTGAGCAGTGTTATTCAGGGTCTTCCCACTCCTCAGTTGAACTGCTTGACATTCCTCTGTTATCTGTTTAGATAATTGCTGTTTTGCTTGATTCAACTGCAGTTCTATGCTCTTGTTAGCAACTTTAGTCTCATGGAGCATCTCTTTAAAGTCTGCTAACTGTTCTGTCATCAGGAGCAACTGTTGATTAAGCTCAGTTATCTGTTCTTGAGGACTAGGGTCAGTGACTACTGCCATGACCTCCTCTTTTGGAGAGAACTCATTGCTAGAATACAAATATTGGTTTCTAGCAACAGTGTCTATAAGCTCTTGAGCTTCTTCAATTGTCTTCCTCATGTGTATAGATCCACCAGCTGAGTGGTCTAAAGACATCTGAGCTTTTTCTGTAAGCCCATAGTAGAAAATGTCTAACTGTACCCACTCTGAAAACATTTCAGAGGGACATTTTCTGAGCATACCTCTATACCTCTCCCAGGCATTATAAAGGGATTCATTATCCTCTTGTTTAAAGCCTTGGATGTCCAGCCTTAACTGTGTCATCCTTTTAGGAGGGTAAAAATGATTCAGGAATTTGTCTGACAACTGTTTCCATGTCTTTATGTTTGCTGTAGGTTGGTTATTCAACCACCTTTTAGCTTGATCTTTTACAGCAAATGGAAACAGTAATAGTCTGTAGACATCCTGATCTACCTCTTTATCATGTACTGTGTCAGCAATTTGTAAAAACTGTGCCAGAAACTCAGTAGGTTCTTCCTGTGGAAGACCGGAATACTGGCAATTTTGCTGCACTATGATAATGAGTTGAGGATTTAGTTCAAAGCTGCTTGCTTTGATGGGAGGTGTACAGATGCTACTCCCATATGCAGCTGTAATGGGGTTAGCATATGACCCCAGAGTCCTTTTGGACTGATTGATCCCACTTAAGTCCATAATGGACAAAAGGGAAATGATAATGATTGCAAAGAGATAAATTTTGTTTTTTTTTTTTATATTTTGAATTAAACAAAAAAAAATTAAAATAAAATTAAAGGAAATCAAGATAAAAATTCGAAAATCAAAAAGAAAATAAGATCAAAGCAAATTGAAAACTGAATCAATGAGTTAATTAAAAAGATTTTGAAAACAGCAATTAAAAAGATATGATTGAAAAATTTTTATGAAAAAGATTTGATTTTGAAAAAGAGGAGAGAGAAAAACACAAAAAGACACCAAACTTAAAATTTTAGAAAATTAAACTCAAAATTTTCGAAAATTTTTAAGGGAAAAACACAAAGAGGACACCAAACGTAGAATTTTTTTGAATCAAAAAGGGACTAGGAACATGCAAAATCGAAAATTAAAAGAAAAACAAAAGCATGCAACTGACACCAAACTTAGAATATGAAACTAGACTCAACTAAAAGACTCTAAACCAACAAAAATAAAACAGTCCTAATCTAAGCAACAAGATAAGCCGTCAGTTGTCCAAACTCAACAGTCCCCGGCAACGGCGCCAAAAACTTGGTGCACGAAATTGCAATCACACTTTTGCAACTCCGCACAACTAACCAGCAAGTGTACTGGATCGTCCAAGTAATACCTTGCGTGAGCAAGGGTCGATCCCACAGAGATTGTCGGCTTGAAGCAAGCTATGGTTATCTTGTAAATCTTAGTCAGGATATCAGAAATTATCAAGATTGATTGTGAAAAGCAAAAGAACATGAAATGATTACTTGGTTTGCAGTAATGGAGAATAGGTTGAGGTTTGGAGATGCTCCATCTTCTGAATCTCTGCTTTCCTACTGTCTTCTTCTTCAAACACGCAAGTCTCCTTCCATGGCAAGCTGTATGTAGGGTTTCACCGTTGTCAATGGCTACCTCCCATCCTCTCAGTGAAAGTGATTGCATATGCTCTGTCACAGCATAGCGGAATTCATCTGTCGGTTCTCAATCAGGCCGGAATAGAATCCAGTGATTCTTTTGCGTCTGTCACTAACGCCCCGCCTTCAGGAGTTTGAAGCACGTCACAGTCATTCAGTCATTGAATCCTACTCAGAATACCACAGACAAGGTTTAGACCTTCCGGATTCTCTTGAATGCCGCCATCAGTCTAGCTTATACCACGAAGATTCCGATTAAAGAACCCAAGAGATAACTACTTAATCTAAGGTAGAACGGAGGTGGTTGTCAAGCACACGTTCATAGTTGAGAATGATGATGATTGTCACAGATCATCACATTCATCCGGATTAAGAACAAGTATTATCTTAGAATGGAAGCAAGCATGATTGAATGAGAAACAGTAGTAATTGCATTAATCCATCAAGACACAGCAGAGCTCCTCACCCCCAACCATGGGGTTTAGAGACTCATGCCGTGGAAGAAAACGTGTAAAAATGTCATAAGGTCATCCAAAGGTCCTGATACAATGTCAAAAGATCCTATTAATAGTAAACTAGTAGCCTAGGGTGTACAAAAATGAGTAAATGACGTAAAAATCCACTTCTGGGTCGACTTGGTGTGTGCTTGGGCTGAGCAATGAAGCTTTTATGTGTAGAGACGTTTTCTGGAGTTAAACGCCAGTTCTCATGCCAGTTTGGGCGTTTAACTCCAAATCTTATGCCAGTTCCGGCGTTTAACGCTGGAATTTCTGAGGCTGTTTTGCCACGCCGGTTTGGGCCATCAAATCTTGGGCAAAGTATGGACTATCATATATTGCTGGAAAGCCCAGGATGTCTACTTTCCAATGCCGTTGAGAGCGCGCCAATTGGGCTTCTGTAGCTCCAGAAAATCCACTTCGAGTGCAGGGAGGTCAGAATCCAACAGCATCTGCAGTCCTTTTTGGTCTCGGAATCAGATTTTTGCTCAGAATCCTCAATTTCAGCCAGAAAATACCTGAAATTACAGAAAAACACACAAACTCATAGTAAAGTCCAGAAAAGTGAATTTTATCTAAAAACTAATAAAAATATACTAGAAACTAACTAGATTATACTAAAAACATACTAAAAACAATGCCAAAAAGCATACAAATTATCCGCTCATCAACAACGTAAAAAAAAACTGGAAAAAAAAATCGGAGGAACCTGCCGAAGATGAGGCCATTACAGCTCACCTTTATGTGTCCTCCTCGGGATTGCGTCCTTTAGAAAACAAGGATAAGCACAACGTAAAAAAAATTGGAAAAAAAACCGGAGGAGCCTACCGAAGATGAGGCCATTACAGCTCACCTTTATGTGTCCTCCTCGGCATAGCGTCATTTAAAGAACAAGGGTCAGCACAACGTATAAAAAAAACTGGAAAAAAAATCGGAGGAACCTGCCAAAGATGAGGCCATTACGGCTCGCCTTTAGGTGTTCTCCTCGGGATTGCGTCTTTAAAGAACAAGGGTCAGCACAACGTAAAAAAAAACTGGAAAAAAAAACCGGAGGAACCTGCCGAAGATGAGGCCATTACGGCTCACCTTTATGTGTCCTCCTCAGGATAGCGTCATTTAAAGAACAAGGGTCAGCACAACGTATAAAAAAAAACTGGAAAAAAAAATCGGAGGAGCCTACCGAAGATGAGGCTATTACGGCTCGCCTTTAGGTGTTCTCCTCGGGATTGCGTCATTTAAAGAACAAGGGTCAGCACAACGTAAAAAAAATCTGGAAAAAAAACGGAGGAACCTGCCGAAGATGAGGCCATTACGGCTCACCTTTAGGTGTCCTCCTCGGGATAGTGTCATTTAATGAACAAGGGTCGGGCCAACGTAAAAAAAAAAAAGAAAAAAACTGGAAAAAAAATCGGAGGAGCCTGCCGAAGATGAGGCCATTACGGCTCACCTTTAGGTGTCCTCCTCGGGATCGCGTCATTTAAAGAACAAGGGTCAGCACAACGTAAAAAGAAAAAGAAAAAAATCGGAGGAGCCTGCCGAAGATGAGGCTATTACGGCTCGCCTTTATGTGTCCTCTTCGGGATAGCGTCATTTAAAGAACAAGTGTCAACACACCCTAAAAAAAAACCGGTGGAGCCTGCCGAAGATGAGGCCATTATGGCTTGCCTTTAGTTGTCCTCCTCGGGATAGCGTCATTTAAAGAACAAGGGTCAGCACAACGTAAAAAAATTAAAAAAAAAAAGATGGAACCTGCCGAAGATGTGGCCATTACGGCTCGCGTTTAGTTGTCCTCCTCGGGATAGCGTCATTTAAAGAACAAGGGTTAGGCCAACGTAAAAAAAAAAAAGAAAAAAACTGGAAAAAAAATCCGGAGGAGCCTGCCATTGATGAGGCCATTACGGCTCACCTTTAGGTGTCCTCCTCGGGATAGCGTCATTTAAAGAACAAGGGTCAGCACAACGTAAAAAAAATGGAAAAAAAGCAGGAAAAAAACTGGAGGAGTTTGCCGAAGATGAGGACATTATGGCTCGCCTTTAGGTGTCCTCCTCGGGATTGCGTCATTTAAAGAACAAGGGTAAGCACAACGTAAAAAAAAAACTGGAAAAAAAACCAGAGGAGCCTACCGAAGATGAGGCCATTACAACTCACTTTTATGTGTCCTCCTCGGGATAGCGTCATTTAAAGAACAAGGGTCAGCACAACGTATAAAAAAAACTGGAAAAAAAAAACTAGAGGAGCCTACCGAAGATGAGGCCATTACGGCTCGCCTTTAGGTGTCCTCCTCGGGATTGTGTCATTTAAAGAACAAGGGTCAGCACAACGTAAAAAAAAAACTGGGAAAAAAAACCGGAGGAACCTGCCGAAGATGAGGCCATTACGGCTCACCTTTAGGTGTCCTCCTCGTAATAGCGTCCTTGAAAGAACAGGGGTCAGCACAACGTAAAAAAAAAGAAAAAAATGGAGGAGCCTGCCGAAGATGAGGCCATTACAGCTCGCCTTTAGGTGTCCTCGTCGGGATAGCGTCATTTTAGGAACAAGGGTTAGCACAACGTAAAAAAAAAGGAAAAAAAGCTGACAAAAACTGAAGGAACTGCCGAAGATGAGGCTATTACGGCTCACCTTTATGTGTCCTCCTCGGGATAACATCATTTAAAGAACAAGGGTCAGCACAACGTAAAAAAAAAGAAAAAAATAGCTGGAAAAAAACCATAGGAACTTGCCGAAGATGATGCCATTTCGGCTCATCTTTATGTGTCCTCCTCGGGATAGTGTCATTTAAAGAACAAGGGTTAGCACAACGTAAAAAAAAACCGAAAAAAAGCTGGAAAAAACGGAAAAAAAATCGGAGGAGGCTGCCGAAGATGAGTCCATTACGGCTCGCCTTTATGTGTCCTCCTCGAGATAGAGTCATTTAAAATACAAGGGCCAGCACAACGTAAAAAAAAAAAGGAAAAAAACCGGAGGAGCTTGCCAAAGATGAGGCCATTACAGCTCACCTTTAGGTGTCCTCGTCGGGATAGCGTCATTTTAAGAACAAAGGTCAGCACAACGTAAAAAAAAAGGAAAAAAAGCTGAAAAAAACTGAAGGAACTGCCGAAGATGAGGCTATTACGGCTCACCTTTATGTGGCCTCCTCGGGATAACGTCATTTAAAGAACAAGGGTCAGCACAACGTAAAAAAAAGGAAAAAATAGCTGGAAAAAAACCGTAGGAACTTGCCGAAGATGATGCCATTTCGGCTCATCTTTATGTGTCCTCCTCGGGAGAGTGTCATTTAAAGAACAAGGGTCAGCACAACGTAAAAAAAACCGAAAAAAAGCTGGAAAAAAATCGGAAAAAAAAATCGGAGGAGGCTGCCGAAGATGAGTCCATTACGGCTCGCCTTTATGTGTCTTCCTCGGGATAGAGTCATTTAAAATACAAGGGCCAGCACAACGTAAAAAAAAGGAAAAAAACCGGAGGAGCTTGCCGAAGATGAGGCCATTACGGCTCGCCTTTAGGTGTCCTCCTCGAGATAGCGTCATTTAAGGAACAAGAGTCAGCACAACGTAAAAAAAAAATTGGAAAAAAAACAGGAGGAGCCTGCCGAAGATGAGGCCATTACGGCTCACCATTAGGTGTCCTCCACGGGATAGCGTCATTTAAAGAACAACGGTCAGCACAACGTAAAAAAAAAAGAAAAAACCGGAGGAGCCTGCCGAAGATAACGCCATTACGGCTCGCCTTTATGTGTCCTCCTTGGGATAGCGTAATTTAAAGAACAAGGGTCAACACACCCTAAAAAAAACCGGTGGAGCCTGCCGAAGATGAAGCCATTATGCCTCGCCTTTAGTT
The DNA here is from genome assembly GCF_003086295.3 of Arachis hypogaea. Taxonomy (NCBI): domain Eukaryota; kingdom Viridiplantae; phylum Streptophyta; class Magnoliopsida; order Fabales; family Fabaceae; genus Arachis; species Arachis hypogaea. The sequence goes on along the minus strand of NC_092040.1, from coordinate 66,814,613 downwards.
GTCCTCCTCGAGAAAGCGTCATTTAAAGAACAAGGGTCAGCACAACGTAAACAAATGAAAAAAAAAAAGATGAAAAAAAACCGGAGGAACCTGCCAAAGATGAGGCCATTACCGCTCGCGTTTAGGTGTCCTCCTTGGGATAGCGTCATTTAAAAAACAAGGGTTAGGCCAACGTAAAAAAAAAGAAAAAAACTGGAAAAAAAATTCGGAGGAGCCTGCCATTGATGAGGCCATTACGGCTCACCTTTAGGTGCCCTCCTCGGGATAGCGTCATTTAAAGAACAACGGTCAGCACAACGTAAAAAAATGAAAAAAAAGCTGGAAAAAAACCGGAGGAGTTTTCCGAAGATGAGGACATTATGGCTCGCCTTTAGGTGTCCTCCTCGGGATTGCGTCCTTTAAAAAACAAGGATAAGCACAACCTAAAAAAAAACTGGAAAAAAAAATCGGAGAAGCCTACCGAAGATGAGGCCATTACAGCTCACCTTTATGTGTCCTCCTCGGGATAGCGTCATTTAAAGAACAAGGGTCAGCACAACGTATAAAAAAAAATTGGAAAAAAAACCGGAGGAACCTGCCAAAGATGAGGCCATTACGGCTTGCCTTTAGGTGTTCTCCTTGGGATTGCGTCATTTAAAGAACAAGGGTCAGCACAACGTAAAAAAAACTTGAAAAAAAAACCGGAGGAACCTGCCGAAGATGAGGCCATTACGGCTCACCTTTATGTGTCCTCCTCGGGATTGCGTCCTTTAAAAAACAAGGATAAGCACAACGTAAAAAAAACTGGAAAAAAAAACGGAGGAGCCTACCGAAGATGTGGCCATTACAGCTCACCATTATGTGTCCTCCTCGGGATAGCGTCATTTAAAGAACAAGGGTCAGCACAACGTATAAAAAAAACAGGAAAAAAAATCGGAGGAACCTGCCAAAGATGAGGCCATTACGGCTCGACGTTAGGTGTTCTCCTCGGGATTGCGTCATTTAAAGAACAAGGGTCAGCACAACGTAAAAAAAAAAACTAGAAAAAAAACCGAAGGAACCTGCCGAAGATGAGGCCATTACGGCTCACCTTTATGTGTCCTCCTCAGGATAGCGTCATTTAAAGAACAAGGGTCAGCACAATGTATAAAAAAAAACTGGAAAAAAAAATCGGAGGAGCCTACCGAGGATGAGGCTATTACGGCTCGCCTTTAGGTGTTCTCCTCGGGATTGCGTCATTTAAAGAACAAGGGTCAGCACAACGTAAAAAAAATTTGGAAAAAAAATGGAAGAACCTGCCGAAGATGAGGCCATTACGGCTGACCTTTAGGTGTCCTTCTCGGGATAGCGTCATTTAATGAACAAGGGTCAGGCCAACGTAAAAAAAAAAGAAAAAAACTGGAAAAAAAATCGGAGGAGCCTGCCGAAGATGAGGCCATTACAGCTCACCTTTAGGTGTCCTCCTCGGGATCGCGTCATTTAAAGAACAAGCGTCAGCACAACGTAAAAAGAAAAAGAAAAAAATCGGAGGAGCCTGCCGAAGATGAGGCCATTATGGCTTGCCTTTAGTTGTCCTCCTCGGGATAGCGTCATTTAAAGAACAAGGGTCAGCACAACGTAAAAAAATTAAAAAAAAAAGATGGAAAAAAAACCGGAGGAACCTGCCGAAGATGTGGCCATTACGGCTCGCGTTTAGTTGTCCTCCTCGGGATAGCATCATTTAAAGAACAAGGGTTAGGCGAACGTAAAAAAAAAAAAAAAAGAAAAAAACTGGAAAAAAAATCCGGAGGAGCCTGCCATTGATGAGGCCATTACGGCTCACCTTTAGGTGTCCTCCTCGGGATAGCGTCATTTAAAGAACAAGGGTCAGCACAACGTAAAAAAAATGGAAAAAAAGCAGGAAAAAAACTGGAGGAGTTTGCCGAAGATGAGGACATTATGGCTCGCCTTTAGGTGTCCTTATCGGGATTGCGTCATTTAAAGAACAAGGGTAAGCACAACGTAAAAAAAAAAACTGGAAAAAAAACCAGAGGAGCCTACCGAAGATGAGGCCATTACAGCTCACTTTTATGTGTCCTCCTCGGGATAGCGTCATTTAAAGAACAAGGGTCAGCACAACGTATAAAAAAAAATTGGAAAAAAAAAACTGGAGGAGCCTACCGAAGATGAGGCCATTACGGCTGGCCTTTAGGTGTCCTCCTCGGGATTGCGTCATTTAAAGAACAAGGGTCAGCCCAACGTAAAAAAAAACTGGGAAAAAAAACCGGACGAACCTGCCGAAGATGAGGCCATTACGGCTCACCTTTAGGTGTCCTTCTCGGGATAGCGTCGTTGAAAGAAGAGGGGTCAGCACAACGTAAAAAAAAAGAAAAAAAACGGAGGAGCCTGCCGAAGATGAGGCCATTACAGCTCGCCTTTAGGTGTCCTCGTCGGGATAGCGTCATTTTAAGAACAAGGGTTAGCACAACGTAAAAAAAAAAGGAAAAAAAGCTGACAAAAACTGAAGGAACTGCCGAAGATGAGGCTATTACGGCTCACCTTTATGTGTCCTCCTCGGGATAACGTCATTTAAAGAACAAGGGTCAGCACAACGTAAAAAAAAAGGAAAAAATAGCTGGGAAAAAACCATAGGAACTTGCCGAAGATGATGCCATTTCGGCTCATCTTTATGTGTCCTCCTCGGGATAGTGTCATTTAAAGAACAAGGGTTAGCACAACGTAAAAAAAAAACCGAAAAAAAGTTGGAAAAAAATCGGAAAAAAAATCGGAGGAGGCTGCCGAAGATGAGTCCATTACGGCTCGCCTTTATGTGTCCTCCTCGGGATAGAGTCATTTAAAATACAAGGGCCAGCACAACGTAAAAAAAAGGAAAAAAACCGGAGGAGCTTGCCGAAGATGAGGCCATTACGGCTCGCCTTTAGGTGTCCTCCTCGAGATAGCGTCATTTAAGGAACAAGAGTCAGCACAACGTAAAAAAAAATTGGAAAAAAAACAGGAGGAGCCTGCCGAAGATGAGGCCATTACGGCTCACCATTAGGTGTCCTCCACGGGATAGCGTCATTTAAAGAACAACGGTCAGCACAACGTAAAAAAAAAAAAAGAAAAAACCGGAGGAGCCTGCCGAAGATAAGGCCATTACGGCTCTCCTTTATGTGTCCTCCTTGGGATAGCATAATTTAAAGAACAAGGGTCAACACACCCTAAAAAAACTGGTGGAGCCTGCCGAAGATGAAGCCATTATGCCTCGCCTTTAGTTGTCCTCCTCCAGAAAGCGTCATTTAAAGAACAAGGGTCAGCACAACGTAAAAAAATGAAAAAAAAAGATGAAAAAAAACCGGAGGAACCTGCCAAAGATGAGGCCATTACGGCTCGCGTTTAGGTGTCCTCCTTGGGATAGCGTCATTTAAAAAACAAGGGTTAGGCCAAGGTAAAAAAAAAAGAAAAAAATGGAAAAAACATTCGGAGGAGCCTGCCATTGATGAGGCCATTACGGCTCACCTTTAGGTGCCCTCCTCGGGATAGCGTCATTTAAAGAACAAGGGTCAGCACAACGTAAAAAAATGAAAAAAAAAGCTGGAAAAAAACCGGAGGAGTTTGCCGAAAATGAGGACATTATGGCTCGTCTTTAGGTGTCCTCATCGGGATTGCGTCCTTTAAAAAACAAGGATAAGCACAACATAAAAAAAAAACTGGAAAAAAAATCGGAGAAGCCTACCGAAGATGAGGCCATTACAGCTCACCTTTATGTCTCCTCCTCGGGATAGCGTCATTTAAAGAACAAGGGTCAGCACAACGTATAAAAAAAATTGGAAAAAAAACCGGAGGAACCTGCAAAAGATGAGGCCATTACGGCTCGCCTTTAGGTGTTCTCCTCGGGATTGCGTTATTTAAAGAACAAGGGTCAGCACAACGTAAAAAAAAACTGGAAAAAAAAACCGGAGGAACCTGCCGAAGATGAGGCCATTACGGCTCACCTTTATGTGTCCTCCTCGGGATTGCGTCCTTTAAAAAACAAGGATAAGCACAACGTAAAAAAAACTGGAAAAAAAAAACGGAGGAGCCTACCGAAGATGAGGCCATTACAGCTCACCATTATGTGTCCTCCTCGGGATAGCGTCATTTAAAGAACAAGGGTCAGCACAACGTATAAAAAAAACAGGAAAAAAAAAACCGGAGGAACCTGCCAAAGATGAGGCCATTACGGCTCGCCGTTAGGTGTTCTCCTCGGGATTGCGTCATTTAAAGAACAAGGGTCAGCACAACGTAAAAAAAAACTAGAAAAAAAACCGAAGGAACCTGCCGAAGATGAGGCCATTACGACTCACCTTTATGTGTCCTCCTCAGGATAGCGTCATTTAAAGAACAAGGGTCAGCACGACGTATAAAAAAGAACTGGAAAAAAAATCGAAGGAGCCTGCCGAAGAGGAGGCCATTACGGCTGACCTTTAGATGTCCTCCTCGGGATAGCGTCATTTAATGAACAAGGGTCAGGCCAACGTAAAAAAAAAAGAAAAAAACTGGAAAAAAATCGGAGGAGCCTGCCGAAGATGAGGCCATTACAGCTCACCTTTTGGTGTCCTCCTCGGGATCGCGTCATTTAAAGAACAAGCGTCAGCACAACGTAAAAAGAAAAAGAAAAAAATCGGAGGAGCCTGCCGAAGATGAGGCCATTATGGCTTGCCTTTAGTTGTCCTCCTCGGGATAGCGTCATTTAAAGAACAAGGGTCAGCACAACGTAAAAAAATTAAAAAAAAAAGATGGAAAAAAAACCGGAGGAACCTGCCGAAGATGTGGCCATTACGGCTCGCGTTTAGTTGTCCTCCTCGGGATAGCGTCATTTAAAGAACAAGGGTTAGGCCAACGTAAAAAAAAAAAGAAAAAAACTGGAAAAAAAATCCGGAGGAGCCTACCATTGATGAGGCCATTACGGCTCACCTTTAGGTGTCCTCCTCGGGATAACGTCATTTAAAGAACAAGGCTCAGCACAACGTAAAAAAAATGGAAAAAAAAGCTGGAAAAAAACTGGAGGAGTTTGCCGAAGATGAGGACATTATGGCTCGCCTTTAGGTGTCCTCCTCCGGATTGCGTCATTTAAAGAACAAGGGTAAGCACAACGTAAAAAAAAAAATCCGGAAAAAAAACCAGAGGAGCCTACCGAAGATGAGGCCATTACAGCTCACCTTTATGTGTCCTCCTCGGGATAGCGTCATTTAAAGAACAAGGGTCAGCACAACGTATAGAAAAAACTGGAAAAAAAAAACCGGAGGAGCCTACCGAAGATGAGGCCATTACGGCTCGCCTTTAGGTGTCCTCCTCGGGATTGCGTCATTTAAAGAACAAGGGTCAGCACAACGTAAAAAAAAAATTGGAAAAAAAAACCGGAGGAACCTGCCGAAGATGAGGCCATTACGGCTCACCTTTAGGTGTCCTCCTCGGGATAGCGTCGTTTAAAGAACAAGGGTCAGCACAACGTAAAAAAAAAAGAAAAAAACGGAGGAGCCTGCCGAAGATGAGGCCATTACAGCTCGCCTTTAGGTGTCCTCCTCGAGATAGCGTCATTTAATGAACAAGGGTCAGGCCAACGTAAAAAAAAAGAAAAAAACTGGAAAAAAAAATCGGAGGAGCCTGCCGAAGATGAGGCCATTACGGCTCACCTTTAGGTGTCCTCCTCGGGATCGCGTCATTTAAAGAACAAGCGTCAGCACAACGTAAAAAGAAAAAGAAAAAAATCGGAGGCGCCTGCCGAAGATGAGGCCATTACGGCTCGCCTTTATGTGTCCTCTTCGGGATAGCGTTTAAAGAACAAGTGTCAACACACCCTAAAAAAAAACCAGTGGAGCCTATCAAAGATGAGGCCATTATGGCTTGCCTTTAGTTGTCCTCCTCGGGATAGCGTCATTTAAAGAACAAGGGTCAGCACAACGTAAAAAAATTAAAAAAAGATGGAAAAAAAATCGGAGGAACCTGCCGAAGATGTGGCCATTACGGCTCGCGTTTAGTTGTCCTCCTCGGGATAGCATCATTTAAAGAACAAGGGTTAGGCCAACGTAAAAAAAAAAGGAAAAAAACTGGAAAAAAAATCCGGAGGAGCCTGCCATTGATGAGGCCATTACGGCTCACCTTTAGGTGTCCTCCTCGGGATAGCGTCATTTAAAGAACAAGGGTCAGCACAACGTAAAAAAAATGGAAAAAAAAAGCTGGAAAAAAACTGGAGGAGTTTGCCGAAGATGAGGACATTATGGCTCGCCTTTAGGTGTCCTCCTCGGGATTGCGTCATTTAAAGAACAAGGGTAAGCACAACGTAAAAAAAAAAAAGCTGGAAAAAAAACCAGAGGAGCCTACCGAAGATGAGGCCATTACAGCTCACCTTTATGTGTCCTTGATGAGCGGATAATTTATACGCTTTTTGGCATTGTTTTTAGTATGTTTTTAGTATAATCTAGTTAGTTTTTAGTATATCTTTATTAGTTTTTAGTTAAAATTCACTTTTCTGGACTTTACTATGAGTTTGTGTGTTTTTCTGTGATTTCAGGTATTTTCTGGCTGAAATTGAGGGTTCTGAGCAAAAATCTGATTCAGAGACTGAAAAGGACTACAGATGCTGTTGGATTCTGACCTCCCTGCACTCGAAGTGGATTTTCTGGAGCTACAGAAACCCAAATGGCGCGCTCTCAACTACGTTGGAAAGTAGACATCCTGGGCTTTCCAGCAATATATGATAGTCCATACGTTGCCCAAGATTTGATGGCCCAAACCAGCGTGGCAAATCCGCCTCAGAAATTCCAGCGTTTAACGCTGGAACTGGCATAAAACTTGGATTTAAACGCCCAAACTGGCATAAAAGCTGGCGTTTAACTCCAGAAAAGGTCTCTACACGAAAATGCTTCACTGCTCAGCCCAAGCACACACCAAGTGGACCCAGAAGTGGATTTTTACGTCATTTACTCATTTCTGTATACCTTAGGTTACTAGTTTACTATTAATAGGATCTTTTGACATTGTATCTGGTACCTCATGACACTTTACACGTTTCTCATTGTATTTTCTACAGCATGAGTCTCTAAACCCATGGTTGGGGGTGAGGAGCTCTGCTGTGTCTTGATGGATTAATGCAATTACTACTGTTTCTCATTCAATCATGCTTGCTTCCATTCTAAGATACTACTTGTTCTTAAACCGGATGAATGTGATGATCCGTGACAATCATCATCATTCTCAACTATGAACGTGTGCCTGACAACCACCTCCGTTTTATCTTAGATTAAGTAGATATCTCTTGGATTCTTTAACCGGAATCTTCGTGGTATAAGATAGAACTGATGGCGGCATTCAAGAGAATTCGGAAGGTCTAAACCTTGTCTGTGGTATTCTGAGTAGGATTCAATGATTGAATGACTGTGATGAGCTTCAAACTCCTGAGGGCGGGGCGTTAGTGACAGACGCAAAAGAATCACTGGATTCTATTCCGGCCTGATTGAGAACCGACAGATGGATAGCCGTGCCGTGACAGGGTGCGTTGAACATTTCCACTGAGAGGATGGGAGGTAGCCACTGACAACGGTGAAACCCTTGCATACAGCTTGCCATGGAAGGAGCCTTGCGTGCTTGAAGAAGAAGACAGTAGGAAAGCAGAGATTCGGAAGATGGAGCATCTCCAAAACCTCAACCTATTCTCCATTACTGCAAAACAAGTACTTATTTCATGTTCTTTTGCTTTTCACAATCAATCCTGATAATCTCTGATATCATGACTACGATTTACAAGATAACCATAGCTTGCTTCAAGCCGACAATCTCCGTGGGATCGACCCTTACTCACGTAAGGTATTACTTGGACGACCCAGTGCACTTGCTGGTTGATGAGCGGATAATTTATACGCTTTTTGGCATTGTTTTTAGTATGTTTTTAGTATGATCTAGTTAGTTTTTAGTGTATTTTTATTAGTTTTTAGTTAAAATTCACTTTTCTGGACTTTACTATGAGTTTGTGTGTTTTTCTGTGATTTCAGGTATTTTCTGGCTGAAATCGAGGGTCCTGAGCAAAAATCTGATTCCGAGACCAAAAAGGACTGCAGATGCTGTTGGATTCTGACCTCCCTGCACTCAAAGTGGATTTTCTGGAGCTACAGAAGCCCAATTGGCGCGCTCTCAACTACGTTGGAAAGTAGACATCCTGGGCTTTCCAGCAATATATGATAGTCCATACTTTGCCCAAGATTTGATGGCCCAAACCGGCGTGGAAAATCAGCCTCAGAAATTCCAGCGTTTAACGCTGGAACTGGCATAAAACTTGGAGTTAAACGCCCAAACTGGCATAAAAGCTGGCGCTTAACTCCAGAAAAGGTCTCTACACGAAAATGCTTCATTGTTCAGCCCAAACACACACCAAGTGGACCCAGAAGTGGATTTTTATGTCATTTTACTCATTTCTGTATACCCTAGGCTACTAGTTACTATTAATAGGATCTTTTGACATTGTATCAGTACCTCATGACATTTTACACGTTTTCTTTGTGTATCTTCCACGGCATGAGTCTCTAAACCCCATGGTTGGGGGTGAGGAGCTCTGCTGTGTCTTGATGGATTAATGCAATTACTACTGTTTTTCATTCAATCATGCTTGCTTCCATTCTAAGATAATACTTGTTCTTAACCCCGGATGAATGTGATGATCCGTGACAATCATCATCGTTCTCAACTATGAACGCGTGCCTGACAACCACCTCCGTTCTACCTTAGATTAAGTAGTTATCTCTTGGATTCTTTAATCGGAATCTTCGTGGTATAAGCTAGAACTGATGGCGGCATTCAAGAGAATCCGGAAGGTCTAAACCTTGTCTGTGGTATTCTGAGTAGGATTCAATGATTGAATGACTGTGACGAGCTTCAAACTCCTGAAGGCGGGGCGTTAGTGACAGACGCAAAAGAATCACTGGATTCTATTCCGGCCTGATCGAGATCCGATGAATGATTAGCCATGCTGTGACAGAGCATAGGAACATTTTCACTGAGAGGATGGGAGGTAGCCATTGACAACGGTGAAACCCTACATACAGCTTGCCATGGAAGGAGCCTTGCGTGTTTGATGAAGAAGACAGTAGGAAAGCAGAGATTCAGAAGATGGAGCATCTCCAAAACCTCAACCTATTCTCCATTACTGCAACACAAGTAATCATTTCATGTTCTTTTGTCTTTCACAATCAATCCTGATAATTTCTGATATCCTGACTAAGATTTACAAGATAACCATAGCTTGCTTCAAGCCGACAATCTCCGTGGGATCGACCCTTGCTCACGCAAGGTATTACTTGGACGACCCAGTGCACTTGCTGGTTAGTTGTGCAGAGTTGCAAAAGTGTGATTGCAATTTCGTGCACCAAGTTTTTGGCGCCGTTGCCGGGGATTGTTCGAGTTTGGACAACTGACAGCTTATCTTGTTGCTTAGATTAGGACTGTTTTATTTTTGTTGGTTTAGAGTCTTTTAGTTGAGTCTAGTTCATATTTTAAGTTTGGTGTCAATTGCATGCTTTTGTTTTTCTTTTAATTTTCGAATTTGCATGTTCTTAGTCCCTTTTTGATTCATAAAAATTCTAAGTTTGTGTCCTCTTTGTGTTTTTCCCTTAAAAATTTTCGAAAATTAGTGTTTGATTTTCTAAAAATTTTAAGTTTGGTGTCTTTTTGTTGTTTTTCTCTTTCCTCTTTTCAAAAATCAAATCTTTTTCATAAAAATTTTTCAATAATATCTTTTTAATTGCTGTTTTCAAAATCTTTTTGATTAACTAATTGATTCAGTTCTCAATTTGCTTTGATCTTATTTTCTTTTTGATTTTCGAATTTTCACTTTAATTTTCTTTTGTTTTATTTTATTTTTTCGTTTAATTCAAAAAAAAAACAAAAAAAACAAAATATATCTATTTGCAATCCATTATGGATCTAAGTGGGATTGATCAGTCCAAAAGGACTCTGGAGTCATATGCTAACCCCATTACAGCTGCATATGGGAGTAGCATATGTACACCTCCCATCAAAGCAAGCAGCTTTGAGCTAAATCCTCAACTCATTATCATAGTGCAGCAAAATTGCCAGTATTCTGGTCTTCCACAGGAAGAACCTACTGAGTTTCTGGCACAGTTTTTACAAATTGCTTACACAGTACATGATAAAGAGGTGGATCAGGATGTCTACAGATTACTACTGTTTCCATTTGCTGTAAAAGATCAAGCTAAAAGGTGGTTGAATAACCAACCTACAGCAAGCATAAAGACATGGAAACAGTTATCAGACAAATCCCTGAATCACTTTTACCCTCCAAAAAGGATGACACAGCTAAGGCTAGACATCCAAGGCTTTAAACAAGAGGATAATGAATCCCTTTATAATGCCTGGGAGAGGTATAGAGGTATAATAAAAAAAATGCTCCTCTGAAATGTTTTCAGAGTGGGTACAGTTAGACATCTTCTACTATGGGCTTACAGAAAAAGCTCAGATGTCTTTAGACCACTCAGCTGGTGGATCTATACACATGAGGAAGACAATTGAAGAAGCTCAAGAGCTTATAGACACTGTTGCTAGAAACCAATATTTGTACTCTAGCAATGAGTTCTCTCCAAAAGAGGAAGTCATGGCAGTAGTCACTGACCCTAATCCTCAAGAACAGATAGTTGAGCTTAATCAACAATTGCTCCTGATGACAGAACAGTTAGCAGACTTTAAAGAGATGCTCCATGAAACTAAAGTTGCTAACATGAGCATAGAACTGCAGTTGAATCAAGCAAAACAACAAATATCCAAACAGATAACAGAAGAATGTCAAGCAGTTCAACTGAGGAGTGGGAAGACACTGAATAACACTGCTCAAAAGAGCAAAAAGCCAAACAAGGAACAATTGACAGAGGATAACCAAACCACTGTTCAAAATCCCTCTGAGGACAGTAAGAGCCCAGAGAGGAATGTTATTGGCGTTCAAACGCCAGAAAGGGAAGGGAAGCTGGCGTTAAACGCTCATTCCTTGCCCAGTTCTGGCGTTCAAACGCCAGAAAAGGGGGAAAAGTTGGCGTTAAACGCCCATTTTCCACCCAATCCTGGCGTTCATGCGCCAAGGGATGATCAGACACCTGAGAGTGCTGACAGTAATCCCTCTAACAAGGCTTCTTCAACCACTTCTGTAAGGAATAAACCAGCAGCATCTAAGGTTGAAGAATATAAAGCCAAGATGTCTTATCCTCAGAAACTCCGCCAAGCGGAGCAGGATAAGCAATTTGCCCGCTTTGCAGACTATCTAAGGACTCTTGAAATAAAGATTCCGTTTGCAGAGGCACTTGAGCAAATACCTTCCTATGCTAAGTTCATGAAAGAAATCTTAAGCCATAAGAAGGATTGGAGAGAAACTGAAAAAGTGTTTCTCACTGAAGAATGCAGTGCAGTCATATTAAAGAGCTTACCAGAAAAGCTTCAAGATCCAGGAAGCTTTATGATACCATGCACATTAGAGGGTGCTTGCACCAAGACAGCCCTATGTGATCTTGGAGCAAGCATCAATCTAATACCCGCATCCACTATCAGAAAGCTTGGGTTGACTGGAGAAGTCAAACCAACCCGGATATGCCTCCAACTTGCTGATGGCTCCATTAAACACCCATCAGGCATAATTGAGGACATGATTGTCAAGGTTGGGCCATTTGCCTTTCCAACTGACTTTGTGGTGCTGGAAATGGAGGAGCACAAGAGTGCAACTCTCATTCTAGGAAGACCTTTCCTAGCAACTAGACAAACTCTCATTGATGTACAAAAAGGGGAAGTGACCTTGAGAGTCAATGAGGATGAGTTCAAGTTGAATGCTGTAAAAGCTATGCAGCATCCAGACACACCAAATGACTGCATGGGTGCTGACATTATTGACTCTCTGGTAGAAGAGATCAATATGGCTGAAGGCCTAGAATCAGAGCTTGAAGACATCTTCAAGGATGCTCAACCTGATCAAGAAGAACCAGAAGAAACAAAGGAATTTTCGAAAATTCCTCAGGAGGAGGATAAACCTCCCAAGCCTGAACTCAAACCACTACCACCATCCCTGAAGTATGTATTTCTGGGAGAGGGTGACACTTTTCCAGTGATTATTAGCTCTGCTTTAAATCCACAAGAAGAGGAAGCACTGATTCAAGTGCTAAGGACACACAAGACAGCTCTTGGGTGGTCCATAAGTGATCTTAAGGGCATTAGCCCAGCTAGATGCATGCACAAGATCCTATTGGAGGATAATGCCAAACCAGTGGTCCAACCACAGAGGAGGCTAAATCCAGCCATGAAGGAAGTGGTGCAAAAAGAGGTCACTAAACTACTAGAGGCTGGGATTATTTATCCTATTTCTGATAGCCCTTGGGTGAGCCCTGTCCAAGTTGTCCCCAAAAAGGGAGGCATGACAGTGGTTCATAATGAAAAAAATGAACTGGTTCCTATAAGAACAGTCATAGGGTGGCGTATGTGTATTGACTATAGAAGGCTCAATACAGCCACCAGAAAGGATCATTTTCCTTTACCATTCATAGACCAAATGCTAGAAAGACTAGCTGGTCATGATTATTACTGCTTTTTGGATGGCTATTCAGGCTACAACCAGATTGCAGTAGACCCTCAGGACCAAGAGAAAACAGCATTTACTTGCCCTTCTGGCGTATTTGCCTACAGAAGGATGCCTTTTGGTCTGTGCAATGCACCTGCAACCTTTCAAAGGTGCATGCTCTCTATCTTCTCAGATATGGTAGAGAAATTTCTGGAAGTCTTCATGGATGACTTTTCAGTATATGGAGACTCATTCAGCTCCTGTCTTAATCACCTAGCACTTGTCCTGAAAAGGTGCCAAGAGACTAACCTGGTTTTAAACTGGGAGAAATGTCACTTTATGGTGACTGAAGGAATTGTCCTTGGGCACAAAATTTCAAGCAGGGGAATAGAGGTGGATAAGGCAAAGGTAGAGGTAATTGAAAAATTACCACCACCTGCCAATGTTAAGGCAATCAGAAGCTTTCTGGGGCATGCAGGATTCTACAGAAGGTTTATAAAGGATTTTTCGAAAATTGCAAAACCTCTGAGTAATCTGCTAGCTGCTGACACACCATTTGTGTTTGACACACAGTGTCTGCAGGCATTTGAGACCTGAAAGCTAAGCTGGTCACAGCACCAGTCATCTCTGCACCAGATTGGACATTGCCATTTGAACTAATGTGTGATGCCTGTGACCATGCCATTGGTGCAGTGTTGGGACAGAGGCATAACAAGCTTCTGCATGTCATTTATTATGCCAGCCGTGTTCTAAATGACGCACAGAAGAATTACACAACGACAGAAAAAGAGTTACTTGCAGTGGTCTATGCCATTGACAAGTTTAGATCCTATCTAGTGGGATCCAAAGTGGTTGTGTACACTGACCATGCTGCTCTTAAATACTTACTCACAAAGCAGGATTCAAAACCCAGACTTATAAGATGGGTGTTGCTTCTGCAAGAGTTTGACATAGAAATAAGAGACAGAAAAGGGACAGAGAACCAAGTAGCTGACCATCTGTCCCGAATAGAACCAGTAGCTGGGGCGTCCCTCCTTTCTACTGAGATCTCTGAGACTTTCCCAGATGAGCAACTCTTTGTCATTCAGGAAGCTCCATGGTTTGCAGATATTGCAAATTATAAAGCTGTGAGGTTCATACCCAAAGAGTACAGCAGCGTGCAAAGAAAGAAATTATTTTCAGATGCCAAGTACTACCTCTGGGATGAACCATATCTCTTTAAGAGATGTGCTGATGGAGTGATCCGCAGATGTGTACCCAGAGAAGAAGCACAAAGGATCCTATGGCATTGCCATGGATCACAGTATGGAGGACATTTTGGAAGTGAGCGAATAGCCACTAAAGTCCTCCAATGTGGCTTCTACTGGCCTACTCTCTATAAAGATTCCCGAGAGTTTGTGCGTAACTGTGACAGTTGCCAAAGATCTGGTAACTTGCCTCATGGATATGCCATGCCTCAACAAGGGATATTAGAGATAGAATTATTTGATGTATGGGGAATTGACTTCATGGGGCCATTCCCACCATCATACTCAAACACTTACATTCTGGTGGCAGTGGACTATGTATCTAAGTGGGTAGAAGCAATTGCTACACCCACTAATGATACCAAGACCGTGCTGAGATTCCTCCAGAAACACATCTTCAGCAGGTTTGGTGTTCCCAGAGTACTAATCAGTGACGGGGGCACTCATTTCTACAATAGACAGCTATACTCTGCTATGGTTAGATATGGAATTAGCCACAAAGTGGCAACTCCGTATCATCCACAGACAAATGGGCAAGCTGAAGTCTCTAACAGAGAGCTAAAGAGAATCCTGGAACGGACTGTGATAGCCCGAAGAAAGGATTGGGCAAAGAGCTTGCATGATGCTCTGTGGGCATACAGAACAGCATTCAAGACTCCTATAGGAACCTCTCCATACCAACTGGTGTATGGGAAGGCCTGTCATCTGCCCGTGGAACTGGAGCATAAAGCCTACTGGGCAACCAGATTCCTAAACATGGATGCACAGTTAGCTGGCGAAAAAAGATTGCTCCAGCTAAATGAGCTAGAGGAGTTCAGACTCAATGCCTTTGAAAATGCAAAAATTTATAAGGAAAAGGCAAAGAAATGGCATGACAAGAAGTTGTCAACCAGAGTCTTTGAGCCAGGACAAAAAGTTCTGCTCTTCAACTCTAGGCTCAGACTGTTCCCAGGAAAACTCAAATCCCGGTGGAGGGGTCCGTATGTGATTACAGGAGTGTCACCATATGGATATGTTGAGCTTCAGGATACTGATTCTGACAAAAAGTTCATTGTTAATGGACAGAGAATCAAGCATTATCTTGAAAGCAACTTTGAGCAGGAATGCTCAAAACTGAGACTTGAGTGATTCTCAGTAAAGGTCCAGCTAAAGACAGTAAAGAAGCGCTTGCTGGGAGGCAACACAGTCATTAGGAGGTTATATGATTTATTCTTACAGAGGCAAGTATCAAAAATGAAGGAATTCACAGAGTTACAGAAGGATTCAGCTCAAAAAGCAGAGAAAAAGAGCTTACTGGCGAAAAAACGCCAGTAAGGGGCATTTTGGGCGTTAAACGCCAGAATGGGTATCATTCTGGGCGTTTAACGCCAGGAATGGTGCCATTTTGGGCGTTAAACGCCAGAATGGGCACCATTCTGGGCGTTTAACGCCAGGTGTGCAGCATCTTGGGCGTTCAGAAAAATGCCCAGTGATAAAGGAATTCTGGCGTTTAACGCCAGCCAGGGCACCTGGCTGGGCGTTAAACGCCCAAAAGGGGCATCAAATGGGCGTTAAACGCCAGAATGGGTGCCATTCTGGGCGTTTAACGCCAGAAAGGTGGGGGGACCACAATTTTGTTTTCAAATCAATTTTTTTCAAACTTTCCTTTTCTTACCCATATTTTTCTACAAAAATACATTTCAATCTCTCATCATTTATTTTAAAATTTTAAAAAATCTAAAATCACTCTTCAAATCTCTCAAATCATTCCCAAATTTTGTTCAAAAAAATTCACCCTTTTCTCAATTTCTTTCCATATCTTCTCAAATCTCCTTTCAAATTTCTCTTTTTTTTTAAAAATTTCCCTCCCCACCTTATAAATACACGTTTGGCTCCCTCTTTCCACCACACCATTCGAATTTCCTCTTCTTCTCTCTCTCTTCTTTCCTTTCTTTTGCTTGAAGACAAGCAAACCTCTAAGTTTGGTGTGCTTTTCCGTGATCACTAAGCCAAGATTCATCAAGATCATGGCTCCTAAGGGAAAACAAACCAATTTAAGAGGAAAGAAAGAGAATAATCCAAAGAATCTTTGGAATCAAGAGAGGTTCTTAACCAAAGAACATGAAGACCATTATCACAAAATAATGGGTCTGAGGTCAGTGATCCCGGAAGTTAAATTTGATCTGAAAGAAGATGAATATCCGGGGATCCAAGAGCAAATTCGAAACAGATGATGGGAAGTTCTAACCAATCCTGAAATAAAGGTTGGAAGGAACATGGTTCAGGAATTCTACTCAAATCTGTGGCTAACAGATAAGCAGAGAATGATTGGAACTGCTTACCATACCTACAGAACCATGGTCGGAGGGAAAGTTTTGTACTTCCATCTGGACAAAATAAGAGAAATCTTCAAACTACCTCAACTGCAAGATGATCCTAAATCCTTTAAAAGGAGGATGGTAAGAGCAGATAAAGGGTATCAAGTTCTAGAGGACATATGCCTCCCTGGAACTAAGTGGATAACCAATTCAAAGGGTGTCCCAAACCAACTCAAGAGGGGAGACCTCAAACCAATTGCAAGAGGTTGGCTAGACTTTATTGGGCGTTCCATATTGCCCACTAGCAACTGTTCTGAGGTCACCATCAAGAGAGCAGTGATGATTCATTGCATTATGCTTGGAAAAGAAGTGGAGGTTCATCATGTGATTGCTTGTGAGATCTACACAATTGCAAACAAGAATTCCACTGAAGCCAAATTGGCTTACCCAAGCTTGATCTCCTTGCTCTGTAAAGAGGCTGGGGTGAAGATGGGAGTAGATGAGTTCATACCCATTGAACACCCAATCACCAAGAGGTCAATGGAAGGACAAATGCAAGACAACTCTATCAAGAGGAGGGCGCAGGAATTCCTCCCTGAATTCCCAAGAATTGACTATTGGACCAGCCTAGAAGCATCTATCACCAAGTTGCAAGAGACTATGGAGCAACTGAAGGAAGAACAGCAGAATCAGAACTGCATGCTCTGCAAATTGCTGAAGGAACAAGAGAAGCAGCGGCGTGAGCTCCAAGAGTTGAAACGCCAAAAGCTCTCCTCTCAAGTTGAGGGAGCATCCACTTCTCAAAATCAAGGTTGTTGAGTCCTAACTCTGTGAAAACCTCTATCATTAGGAGCCTATTCTTTTTGCGTTTTTTTTTCTTTTGTTTTGTTTTCTATTTTTATTTTTTATTTTTTTTTGTCTCATCTTATATTTATCTTTGAGTCTTGTTCTTAATTCATAATTAATAAAATTGAAATTTTATGCCTTAAAGATATGAATGTCCTATGAATCCATCACCTCTCTTAAATGAAAAATGCTTTAATCACAAAAGAACAAGAAATACAGGATTTCGAAATTTATCCTTGAAACTAGTTGAATTAGTTTGATGTGGTGACAATACTTTTTGTTTTCTGAATGAATGCTTGAATAGTGCATATGTCTTTTGAATTTGTTGTTTTGAGAATGTTAAAATTGTTGGCTCTTGAAAGAATGAGGAAAAAGAGAACTGTTATTGAGGATCTAAAAAAATCATTAGATTGATTCTTGAAGCAAGAAAAGGCAGTGGATACAAAAAAAAAAGAAAAAAAATAAAATAAAATTTTCGAAAAAAAGAGAAAAGAAGCAGAAAAAGAAAGAAATAAAGTTGTGATCCAAAGCAACAAGAGTGTGCTTAAGAACCCTGGACACCTCTAATTGGGGACTCTAGCAAAGCTGAGTTACAATCTGAAAGGGTTCACCCAATTATGTGTCTGTGGCATGTATGTATCCGGTGGTAATACTGGAAGATAGAGTGCTTTGGGCCACAGCCAAGACTCATACACTAGCTATGTTCAAGAATCATTATGCTTAACTAGGAGAATTAATAACACTATCTGAGTTCTGAGTTCTTATAGATGCCAATCATTCTGAACTTCAAAGGATAGAGTGAGATGCCAAAACTGTTCGGAGGCAAAAAGCTACTAATCCCGCTCATCTAATTGGATCTAAGTTTCCTTGATATTTTGGAGTCTATAGTATATTCTCTTCTTTTATCCTATTTTGATTTTCAGTTGCTTGGGGACAAGCAACAATTTAAGTTTGGTGTTGTGATGAGCGGATAATTTATACGC
This sequence comes from Arachis hypogaea, assembly GCF_003086295.3. Lineage (NCBI taxonomy): Eukaryota > Viridiplantae > Streptophyta > Magnoliopsida > Fabales > Fabaceae > Arachis > Arachis hypogaea. The sequence goes on along the minus strand of NC_092040.1, from coordinate 66,796,702 downwards.
TTTTTGGCATTGTTTTTAGTATGTTTTTAGTATGATCTAGTTAGTTTTTAGTGTATTTTTATTAGTTTTTAGTTAAAATTCACTTTTCTTGACTTTACTATGAGTTTGTGTGTTTTTCTGTGATTTCAGGTATTTTCTGGCTGAAATTGAGGGTCCTAAGCAAAAATCTGATTCCGAGACCAAAAAGGACTGCAGATGCTGTTGGATTCTGACCTCCCTGCACTCAAAGTGGATTTTCTGGAGCTACAGAAGCCCAATTGGCGCGCTCTCAACGGCGTTGGAAACTAGACATCCTGGGCTTTCCAGCAATATATGATAGTCCAAACTTTGCCCAAGATTTGATGGCCCAAACCGGCGTGGCAAATCAGCCTCAGATATTCCAGCGTTTAACGCTGGAACTGGCATAAAACTTGGAGTTAAACGCCCAAACTGGCATAAAAGCTGGCGTTTAACTCCAGAAAAGGTCTCTACACGAAAATGCTTCATTGCTCAGCCCAAACACACACCAAGTGGACCCAGAAGTGGATTTTTATGTCATTTTACTCATTTCTGTATACCCTAGGCTACTAGTTTACTATTAATAGGATCTTTTGACATTGTATCAGTACCTCATGACATTTTACACGTTTTCTTTGTGTATCTTCCACGGCATGAGTCTCTAAACCCCATGGTTGGGGGTGAGGAGCTCTGCTGTGTCTTGATGGATTAATGCAATTACTACTGTTTTTCATTCAATCATGCTTGCTTCCATTCTAAGATAATACTTGTTCTTAACCCCGGATGAATGTGATGATCCGTGACAATCATCATCGTTCTCAACTATGAACGCGTGCCTGACAACCACCTCCGTTCTACCTTAGATTAAGTAGTTATCTCTTGGATTCTTTAATCGGAATCTTCGTGGTATAAGCTAGAACTGATGGCGGCATTCAAGAGAATCCAGAAGGTCTAAACCTTGTCTGTGGTATTCTGAGTAGGATTCAATGATTGAATGACTGTGACGAGCGTCAAACTCCTGAAGGCGGGGCGTTAGTGACAGACGCAAAAGAATCACTGGATTCTATTCCGGCCTGATCGAGAACCGACAGATGATTAGCCATGCTGTGACAGAGCATAGGAACATTTTCACTGAGAGGATGGGAGGTAGCCATTGACAACGGTGAAACCCTACATACAGCTTGCCATGGAAGGAGCCTTGCGTGTTTGATGAAGAAGACAGTAGGAAAGCAGAGATTCAGAAGATGGAGCATCTCCAAAACCTCAACCTATTCTCCATTACTGCAACACAAGTAATCATTTCATGTTCTTTTGTCTTTCACAATCAATCCTGATAATTTCTGATATCCTGACTAAGATTTACAAGATAACCATAGCTTGCTTCAAGCCGACAATCTCCGTGGGATCGACCCTTGCTCACGCAAGGTATTACTTGGACGACCCAGTGCACTTGCTGGTTAGTTGTGCGGAGTTGCAAAAGTGTGATTGCAATTTCGTGCACCACTGGTTAGTTGTGCAGAGTTGCAAAAGTGTGATTGCAATTTCGTGCACAAAGTTTTTGGCGCCGTTGCCGGGGATTGTTCGAGTTTGGACAACTGACGGTTTATCTTGTTGCTTAGATTAGGACTGTTTTATTTCTGTTGGTTTAGAGTCTTTTAGTTGAGTCTAGTTTCATATTTTAAGTTTGGTGTCATTTTGCCTGCTTTTGTTTTTCTTCTAAATTTTTGAATTTGCATGTCCTTAGTCCTTTTTGATCCTTAAAAATTCTAAGTTTGGTGTCCTGTTTGTGTTTTTCCTTTAAAATTTTCGAAAAATTTGTGTTTGATTTTCTAAAGATTTTAAGTTTGGTGTCATTTTGTTGTTTTTCTCTTTCCTCATTTCAAAAATCAAATCTTTTTCTTTAAAATTTTTCAATCATATCTTTTCAATTGCTCTTTTCAAAATCTTTTTAAATAACTAATTGATTCAGTTCTCAATTTGCTTTGATCTTATTTTCTTTTTGATTTTCGAATTTTTATTTTATCTTCTTTTTTTTATTTTATTTTACTTTATTTTTTTCGTTTGATTTAAAAAAAAAATATTTTATCTATTTGCAATCCATATCATTTCCCTTTATCCATTATGGACCTAAGTGGGATTGATCAGTCCAGAAGGACTCTGGGGTCATATGCTAACCCCATTACAGCTGCATATGGGAGTAGCATCTGTACACCTCCCATCAAAGCAAGCAGCTTTGAGCTAAATCCTCAACTCATTATCATAGTGCAGCAAAATTGCCAGTATTCCGGTCTTCCACAGGAAGAGCCTACTGAGTTTCTGGCACAGTTCTCACAAATTGCTGACACAGTACATGATAAAGAGGTGGATCAGGATGTCTACAGACTATTACTGTTTCCATTTGCTGTAAAAGATCAAGCTAAAAGGTGGTTAAATAACCAACCTACAGCAAGCATAAAGACATGGAAACAGTTATCAGACAAATTCCTGAATAACTTTTACCCTCCAAAGAGGATGACACAGCTAAGGCTGGACATCCAAGGCTTTAAACAAGAGGATAATGAATCCCTTTATAATGACTGGGAGAGGTATAGAGGTATGCTAAGAAAATGCTCCTCTGAAATGTTTTCAGAGTGGGTACAGTTAGACATCTTCTACTATGGGCTTACAGAAAAAGCTCATATGTCTTTAGACCACTCAGCTGGTGGATCTATCCACATGAGGAAGATGATGACAAGTCATCATATACCTATTTTTCTATGCTTTTTCATACAAGAAATTGATGATTTGTGCTTAGATATTGAATGCTTTTGTACTTAAATGATATATTTTCTTGATATTTTAATTTTATAAATCTTGTAGAAAATAAGAAGAAAAAGAAGCAAAGAAGCACAAAAAAAGGAGAAAAAAAGAGCTTTGGGGTACACTTTGAAGTTGGGGTACACTTTGGAGCCTTAGGCCACGCTTTTAAAAGCGTGGCCCATGACCAAATCAAGGAAGGAAGCAGCCAGCACGCACACTGCCCTGCCCTTGCCAAGGGCAGGGCAGAATCGTGATGCAAAGTGTGGTTGGAAGCAAGAATTTTCGCTAAGTTAAAATCTGGCCGCACACAACATGACCATGCCTACTTCAAAGGGCTATAACTTGAGCTACAGAAGTCCAATTGATGTGCTTCTAGTTGCGTTGGAAAGCTGACATTCAGAGCTTTCCAACGATATATAGCAATCCATATTTGGCGCACAATTAAGGCAGGAACGAAAGGCATCTTTAAGGGCCATGAGAAAGCAAGAAACTAGGCCTTACTTTGGTGCCAAGAAAGCCAAGGAAATTAAGTAGCGTGTGTTTCGGCCATGGTTCGAACTTGGGACATCAAAGTGAAAACACTGCCCTGCCCTCCGCGAGGGCAGGGCAGCATTTTGTTGGTGCACAATTCTGGCAGCACCAGCAGCGCACCGTGGCACAATTCTGGCGCACCAATTTTTTCTGCCCTGCCCTCCGCGAGGGTAGGGCAGCATCCTGCGCACCAGCCTGCACCATGCCCGCACCATGCACGCACCAACACCAAATCCTGCCCTGCCCTCCACAAGGGCAGGGCAGCCTCCTGGGAGCAACATGGGCCAAAATTCAACCAAAATTTCATTTAAATTCAATTCTTCTCCAAATTGAATCAAGGCCAACCAAACCCATTTCTCCTCAAATCCAAAGCAAGCAAAGCCCACATCATCACTCAAAGGCACATGGATCAATTAAATTAGGATTTTCATTTTGTAATTTGTTTTAATTTCATTTTCATTTTTCACTTTGAAAAGCCTATATAAAGGCATCACTCTCATTTTAGAGGGGGGAGCTCCATTAGAAAACTCTCTTAGTTTTCATTTTCGTTTTGGATCTTGGGTGAAGAATTGAAGAACTTCTGTTTCAATCTCACCTTGAGATCTCTTCTTTAATTTTCTGCATAATTGAATTCTACTTTCAGTTCATTTCTTCTTCTTCTGCGATTTCTGCAATTTGCTTTCCTTTATTTCTTTTGCAATTGTTCTTGTTGGATCAAGGAAAGAGTTGTGATCTAGACTTGTTATCTAGTCTCCTCCACTCCTGAGATCTTCAATCACTTTTAATTTGCTGCAACTTAAGCATTGCTTTTCTGTTCTAAATTCTTCAAGGCATTTTTACTTTTCTGTTTGGAATCTGCTGCATCCCATTTCATATTCTAGCTCTCTACTTGATTGCTCTTTACATTTTCTTGTTGAATTTTAATTTCCAGCACCCCAGCCCCGTTACTTTTCATGCAATTTACTTTTCTTGCAATTTAAGTTTCAGCTATTTTACTTTCTTGCACTTTAAGTTTTATGCAATTTTACTTTCTGCAACTTTAAATTTCCTGTCATTTACAATTCTGTTGGCTACATTTCATCCAATATCCCTTCAATGTTAGCTTGACTAAACTAATCACCCACTAAAGTTGCTTGATCCATCAATCCCTGTGGGATCGACCTCACTCTTGTGAGTTATTACTACTTGATGCGACCCGGTATACTTGCCGGTTGGATTTGTGTGTTGGAAATTCATTTTTCCACAAAAACACCATCAAGTTTTTGGCGCCGTTGCTGGGGATTGATTAGATCAACAATGATTAAGTGGGTGAGAAGTCTAGATCAAGCATTTTCTTTGTTTTTGTTCTCCGTTCTAAGTTGAAACCAAGGTGTTTGTGTTTTTGCCTCACTAAGAAATTCTGTCTCTGTGACATGACTTTCAATTTTCAATGGTGTTGTGTTTTGAAAAATTCAAATGGAGTTCACCTCATCTTTTAGTCAAACAAACTTCATGGGATATTGCCCGCCATCACAATATAATTCAAGTCAGTATTCTAATTATGGTTGGGAATATCACCAGGAAGACACAAATGCTGAGCATTCCAATCCATGGAGGTTTGCTTCAGAACCCCAAGATGAGCAAGAGATTATGAGGGATACCAACCACCACCACAAAATGATTCATATCATTATCCTCATGGTGGATGGAAGTATCACCAAAGAATGGAAGAGCATCCACCCTCACATCCCAGTTTCTCATTTGAAAGTTCTTCATCACTTGATTATGCCTCAACACAAAGTTTCCTCCAAAATCCATACAAGTTATCCCATCAATCACACAACTCATTCCACACCCATCAACACAGCTTCACCACAACATATCCACGTCACCAAAATTACTCTCAACCTTCATCTCTTGAACCACCAGATGAGGATTACCTTCAAGCCATTGAAATACATAGAAAACTCGTGGAAAGATACACACAACCCCAATCCTGGAAAGAAATCATCTTCAAGAAGATGAATGAGCCCTTAGAGCAAACAAGGAGGAACTTAGAACCATCAAATAGAGAGGATGAAGACCAATTTGTGGGTGAGGAAGTGGAAGAGCAAGATGAGCAGGCTACTGTATTGAGTGAACTTTCAATGAAGAATGAGGTGGTTGGAAATGAAACTGCACTTGAGATGAAAAGGGAACATGAACATTCACAACCCTCACAAACTTTCCTTGAATCTGTGATCGAAAAATATGAAGAGGAGATGAAGAAATCTTAGGAAGAACAACAAACCTCCTCCATAAAAGAACTATTAAGTCAAAAGTTGGGTGCAAGGGAAGAAGTGGAGGAGCAAGAAAGTGAGGAAGTCATTCCAAACTCAAGTGAAGCAGAGAAGTACATAGAGGAAAAGCTTATGGAACCACCAATTCAAGAAGCTCCTAATGAAAAGAAGACTCCAACAATCACACAGCAACCAATTCATGAATCCAAAGAAGTGAAGGCAATTAACAAAAACACCAAGAAGAGGATTGTGACCAAGATATCAAGGACAACATTCAAGAAAAGGTCAACTGCAAATAATCCTCCCCCTGATCAAGCAAGCAAGCTCAATCAAGCCAATTTCAAAAGAAAGCTTGCTGAGAGGAAACCAAGAAAGGGGACAATAGCTGGAACTTCTCCTCCTTTGAGGTCATTCCTCTTAACAAACTGGAAGAAGAGGAAGAAAGTGAAGAGCAACATGTCAAGCTAATGACACTAAAAGAGCACTTGTTGGGAGGTAACCCAACCGTAGGTACATTTCTTTCTATGCCTTGTTTAAATTTCAATAAATTGGCATATGATCACATTCTAAGTTTGGTGTTGCCTTGCAACAAATTGTTTTCAATCTTTTTGGATGATTGCATCAAATCAAAAAATGAAAGTGACACACCAAGATTTTAAGTTTGGTGTGCCACTTATTTTTCTATGCAACTCATCCAGCAACATCACTTGTCTGCATAATCATATTGCCTTTGCATTGTTATTTTTCTTTTGTTTTTGACATTCCGTTTGCATTCTCTTTGTTTTAGTTACTTTTTGTTGTTTTCTTTTATTAACTGTTTTTGTAAATACATCACCAAGACATCCTTATTCATGACAGACTATTCATTTGGTGATTGTATTTAACAAATAACAGTTTCTCTTGTTTAGTTTTAATTCAAAATAACATGGACATAAGATTGCATTCTAAGTTTGGTGTTGCTATGCAACACAATTTGCTTCAAATCTTTACTAGATACTTGCATTAATTTCAAGTGAAAGTGTCACACTAAGTTTGGTGTGCCACTTATTTTTTATGCAATGTATCATGCACACCCTCTTATGTTTGCAATCAAAATGTCTTTGTCTCTTGTGCCTTGATTGTTATCTTTCATTTTGCTTGCTTAAAACACATGTGCTACTAACATTTCATTGTGTAAGACATTCATGATCCATCTTAGCCCCATAGCCATTGTTCTAATTGTTGCTTGAGGATGAGTAAGCACTCTAAGTTGGCAAGGGAAAGGGAAGAATTGGAGAAAAAGGACAACAATAATGAAGATGAACTACAAGGTTGTAAAGTTCCTTTTCCTCTCCTTTGTTTCCAGCATTTTAAATTGCATGATTGTCTTATTATCTTTTCTATTTACATGTGTGTATGAATAAAGCATAGCTTGAATCTTGATTTGTAATATGTTGCTGTGGCATTATAACTACCAACTTGAATCCTGTGAATTCAAAAGCAAAAAAAAGCATCATGATCATAAACAAACAAGGAATTAAAGAAGAATTTAGCATGTGCATACAAGTATTGGAAATCTAGTATGATTGATTGTTGCTCAATTGCATTGGATTTTATTTAATTGAAGTTTTTCATCTAGTACATTTTGTGAAATCTTTTGAAATCATGAAAACCTTGAAGAAGCAAATACAATTAAAGCAAGAAAAGAAAAAGGGAAAGAATGAGAAAGCTGAAGGCTCTGAGTACCAATGGCAATTTATTTGCTAAGTGCTTGTGGTGTTTATGTATCAAGCCAAATGCTTGAAAACAAAATACTTAGAAGTCAAGGCTAGGCTCAAGTGCAAAAGCACTCCCTCAAAGCTCAAGGCTCTGAGCATCAATGATTAGAGATTCAAGAAAAGAAAAGAAAAATGAGCTTAATGAAGTCCTCTAATTAAATGATTGTGGTGCTTATGTATCAAGTGGTAATACTTGAAAACAAAGCATTTAGAAGTCGTAGCTTTGTTATCAACTCATGGGGCAAAGCACCCAAAAGGAGAAGCTAAAAAAAAATAATAATAAATCAAAAGCTTGTTTCAAGGAAGAATTACAAGGAAAAGATTTCATAAAATGAGCTAGATAGAAGCATCAATCATTTACATTTCTTTTGTGATTGAAGCATGCATAGAAAACTAGCTTGCCATGAACATTAACTTGCTACTCTTCTTACCTTGGATTGTCAATTTCTATTGCATGATTCTTTTCTTGCTTGGGGACAAGCAAGGTTTAAGTTTGGTGTTGTGATGACAAGTCATCATATACCTATTTTTCTATGCTTTTTCATACAAGAAATTGATGATTTGTGCTTAGATATTGAATGCTTTTGTACTTAAATGATATATTTTCTTGATATTTTAATTTTATAAATCTTGTAGAAAATAAGAAGAAAAAGAAGCAAAGAAGCACAAAAAAAGGAGAAAAAAAGAGCTTTGGGGTACACTTTGAAGTTGGGGTACACTTTGGAGCCTTAGGCCACGCTTTTAAAAGCGTGGCCCATGACCAAATCAAGGAAGGAAGCAGCCAGCACGCACACTGCCCTGCCCTTGCCAAGGGCAGGGCAGAATCGTGATGCAAAGTGTGGTTGGAAGCAAGAATTTTCGCTAAGTTAAAATCTGTCCGCACACAGCATGACCATGCCTACTTCAAAGGGCTATAACTTGAGCTACAGACGTCCAATTGATGTGATTCCAGTTGCGTTGGAAAGCTGACATTCAGAGCTTTCCAACGATATATAGCAATCCATATTTGGCGCACAATTGAGGCAGGAACGAAAGGCATCTTTAAGGGCCATGAGAAAGCAAGAAACTAGGCCTTACTTTGGTGCCAAGAAAGCCAAGGAAATTAAGTAGCGTGTGTTTCGGCCATGGTTCGAACTTGGGACATCAAAGTGAAAACACTGCCCTGCCCTCCGCGAGGGCAGGGCAGCATTTTGTTGGTGCACAATTCTGGCACACCAAGGCACCCTTCTGGCGCACCGCAGCATTATCTGGCAGCACCAGCAGCGCACCGTGGCACAATTCTGGCGCACCAATTTTTTCTGCCCTGCCCTCCGCGAGGGCAGGGTAGCATCCTGCACACCAGCCTGCACCACGCCCGCACCATGCACGCACCAACACCAAATCCTGCCCTGCCCTCCACAAGGGCAGGGCAGCCTCCTGGGAGCAACATGGGCCAAAATTCAACCAAAATTTCATTTAAATTCAATTCTTCTCCAAATTGAATCAAGGCCAACCAAACCCATTTCTCCTCAAATCCAAAGCAAGCAAAGCCCACATCATCACTCAAAGGCACATGGATCAATTAAATTAGGATTTTCATTTTTGTAATTTGTTTTAATTTCATTTTCATTTTTCACTTTGAAAAGCCTATATAAAGGCATCACTCTCATTTCAGAGGGGGGAGCTCCATTAGAAAACTCTCTTAGTTTTCATTTTCATTTTGGATCTTGGGTGAAGAATTGAAGAACTTCTGTTTCAATCTCACCTTGAGATCTCTTCTTTAATTTTCTGCATAATTGAATTCTACTTTCGGTTCATTTCTTCTTCTTCTGCGATTTCTGCAATTTGCTTTCCTTTATTTCTTTTGCAATTGTTCTTGTTGGATAAAGGAAGGAGTTGTGATCTAGACTTGTTATCTAGTCTCCTCCACTCCTGAGATCTTCAATCACTTTTAATTTGCTGCAACTTAAGCATTGCTTTTCTGTTCTAAATTCTTCAAGGCATTTTTACTTTTCTGTTTGGAATCTGCTGCATCCCATTTCATATTCTAGCTCTCTACTTGATTGCTCTTTACATTTTCTTGTTGAATTTTAATTTCCAGCACCCCAGCCCCGTTACTTTTCATGCAATTTACTTTTCTTGCAATTTAAGTTTCAGCTATTTTACTTTCTTGCACTTTAAGTTTTATGCAATTTTACTTTCTGCAACTTTAAATTTCCTGTCATTTACAATTCTGTTGGCTACATTTCATCCAATATCCCTTCAATGTTAGCTTGACTAAACTAATCACCCACTAAAGTTGCTTGATCCATCAATCCCTGTGGGATCGACCTCACTCTTGTGAGTTATTATTACTTGATGCGACCCGGTACACTTACCAGTTGGATTTGTGTGTTGGAAATTTATTTTTCCACAAAAACACCATCAGAAGACAATTGAAGAAGCTCAAGAGCTTATAGACACTGTTGCTAGAAATCAATATTTGTACTCTAGCAATGAGTTCTCTCCAAAAGAGGAAGTCATGGCACTAGCCACTGATCCTAATCCTCAAGAACAGATGATTGAGCTTAATCAACAATTGCTCCTGATGACAGAACAGTTAGCAGAATTTAAAGAGATGCTCCATGAAACTAAAGTTGCTAACAAGAACATGGAACTGCAGTTGAATCAAGCTAAACAGCAAATATCTAAACAGATAACAGAGGAATGCCAAGCAGTTCAACTGAGGAGTGGGAAGACACTGAATAACAATGCTCAAAAGAGTAAAAAGCCAAATAAGGAACAATTGACAGAGGATAACCAAACCACTGTTCAAAATCCCTCTGAGGACACTAAGAGCCCAGAGAGGAATGTTATTGGCGTTCAAACGCCAGAAAGGGAGGGAAAGCTGGCGTTAAACGCCCATTCCCTGCCCATTTCTGGCGTACAAACGCCAGAAAATGGGGGAAAAGTTGGCGTTAAACGCCCATTTTCCACCCAATCCTGGCGTTCAAACGCCAAGGGAGGATCAGACACCTGAGAGTGCTGACAGTAATCCCTCTAACAAGGCTTCTTCAACCACTTCTGTAAGGAATAAACCTGCAGCATCTAAGGTTGAAGAATATAAAGCCAAGATGCCTTATCCTCAAAAACTCCGCCAAGCGGAACAAGATAAGCAATTTGCCCGCTTTGCAGACTATCTAAGGACTCTTGAAATAAAGATTCCGTTTGCAGAGGCACTTGAGCAAATACCTTCTTATGCTAAGTTCATGAAAGAAATCTTAAGTCATAAGAAGGATTGGAGAGAAACTGAAAAAGTGTTTCTCACTAAAGAATGCAGTGCAGTCATTCTGAAAAGCTTACCAGAAAAGCTTCAAGATCCAGGAAGCTTTATGATACCATGCACATTAGAAGGTGCCTGCACCAAGACAGCCCTATGTGATCTTGGAGCAAGCATCAATCTAATACCCGCATCCACTATCAGAAAGCTTGGGTTGACTGGAGAAGTCAAACCAACCCGGATATGCCTCCAACTTGCTGATGGCTCCATTAAATATCCATCAGGCATAATAGAGGACATGATTGTCAAGGTTGGGCCATTTGCCTTTCCAACTGACTTTGTGGTGCTGGAAATGGAGGAGCACAAAAGTGCAACTCTCATTCTAGGAAGACCTTTCCTAGCAACTGGACGAACTCTCATTGATGTACAAAAAGGGGAGGTAACCCTGAGAGTCAATGAGGATGAGTTCAAGTTGAATGCTGTAAAAGCTATGCAGCATCCAGACACACCAAATGACTGCATGGGCACTGACATTATTGACTCTCTGGTAGAAGAGATCAATATGACTGAAAGCCTAGAATCAGAGCTTGAGGACATCTTCAAGGATGCTCAACCTGATCAAGAAGAATCAGTGGAAACAAGGGAATTTTCAAAAATTCCTCAGGAGGAGGATAAGCCTCCCAAACCTGAACTCAAACCACTACCACCATCCCTGAAGTATGCGTTTCTAGGAGAGGGTGACACTTTTCCAGTGATTATAAGCTCTGCTTTAAATCCACAGGAAGAGGAAGCACTGATCCAAGTGCTAAGGACACATAAGACAGCTCTTGGGTGGTCCATAAGTGATCTCAAGGGCATTAGCCCAGCTAGATGCATGCACAAGATCCTGTTGGAGGATAATGCCAAACCAGTGGTCCAACCACAAAGGAGGCTAAATCCAGCCATGAAGGAGGTGGCGCAGAAAGAGGTCACTAAATTACTAGAGGCTGGGATTATTTATCCTATTTCTGATAGCCCCTGGGTGAGCCCTGTCCAAGTTGTCCCCAAAAAGGGAGGCATGACAGTGGTTCATAATGAAAAAAATGAACTGGTTCCTACAAGAACAGTCACAGGGTGGCGTATGTGTATTGACTAAAGAAGGCTCAATACAGCCACCAGAAAGGATCATTTTCCTTTACCATTCATAGACCAAATGCTAGAAAGACTAGCTGGTCATGATTATTACTGCTTTTTGGATGGCTATTCAGGCTACAACCAAATTGCAGTAGACCCTCAGGACCAAGAGAAAACAGCATTTACTTGCCCTTCTGGTGTGTTTGCCTACAGAAGGATGCCTTTTGGTCTATGCAATGCACCTGCAACCTTTCAGAGGTGCATGCTCTCTATCTTCTCAGATATGGTAGAGAAATTTCTAGAAGTCCTCATGGATGACTTCTCAGTATATGGAGACTCATTCAGCTCCTGTCTTAATCACCTAGCACTTGTCCTGAAAAGGTGCCAAGAGACTAACCTGGTTTTAAACTGGGAGAAATGTCACTTTATGGTGACTGAGGGAATTGTCCTTGGGCACAAAATTTCAAGCAGGGGAATAGAGGTGGATAAGGCAAAGGTAGAGGTAATTGAAAAATTACCACCACCTGCCAATGTTAAGGCAATCAGAAGCTTTCTGGGGCATGCAGGATTCTACAGAAGGTTCATAAAGGATTTTTCGAAAATTGCAAAACCTTTGAGTAACCTGCTAGCTGCTGACACACCATTTGTGTTTGACACACAGTGTCTGCAGGCATTTGAGACCCTGAAAGCTAAGCTGGTCACAGCACCAGTCATCTCTGCACCAGATTGGACATTGCCATTTGAACTAATGTGTGATGCCAGTGACCATGCCATTGGTGCAGTGTTGGGAAAGAGGCATAACAAGCTTCTGCACGTCATTTATTATGCCAGCCGTGTTCTAAATGACGCACAGAAGAATTACACAACCACAGAAAAAGAGTTACCTGCAGTGGTCTATGCCATTGACAAGTTTAGATCCTATTTAGTGGGATCCAAAGTGGTTGTGTACACTGACCATGCTGCTCTTAAATACTTACTCACAAAGCAGGATTCAAAACCCAGACTTATAAGATGGGTATTGCTTCTGCAAGAGTTTGATATAGAAATAAGAGACAGAAAGGGGACAGAGAACCAAGTAGCTGATCATCTGTCCCGAATAGAACCAGTAGCTGGGGCGTCCCTCCCTTCTACTGAGATCTCTGAGACCTTCCCAGATGAGCAACTCTTTGCCATTCAGGAAGCTCCATGGTTTGCAGATATTGCAAACTATAAAGCTGTGAGGTTCATACCCCAGGAGTACAGCAGAGTGCAAAGAAAGAAATTAATTTCAGATGCCAAGTACTACCTCTGGGATGAACCATATCTCTTTAAGAGATGTGCAGACGGAATGATCCGCAGATGTGTACCCAGAGAAGAAGCACAAAGGATCCTATGGCACTGCCATGGATCACAGTATGGAGGACATTTTGGAAGTGAGCGAACAGCCACTAAAGTCCTCCAATGTGGCTTCTACTGGCCTACTCTCTATAAAGATTCCCGAGAGTTTGTGCGTAACTGTGACAGTTGCCAAAGAGCTGGTAACTTGCCTCACAGATATGCCATGCCTCAACAAGGGATATTAGAGATAGAATTATTTGATGTATGGGGAATTGACTTCATGGGGCCATTCCCACCATCATACTCAAACACTTACATTCTGGTGGCAGTGGACTATGTATCTAAGTAGGTAGAAGCAATTGCTACACCCACTAATGATACCAAGACCGTGCTGAAATTCCTCCAGAAACACATCTTCAGCAGGTTTGGTGTTCCCAGAGTACTAATCAGTGACGGGGGCACTCATTTCTGCAATAGACAGTTATACTCTGCTATGGTTAGATATGGAATTAGCCACAAAGTGGCAACTCCGTATCATCCACAGACAAATGGGCAAGCTGAGGTCTCTAACAGAGAACTAAAAAGAATCCTGGAACGGACTGTGATGGCCCGAAGAAAGGATTGGGCAAAGAGCTTGGATGATGCTCTGTGGGCATACAGAACAGCATTCAAGACTCCTATAGGAACCTCTCCATACCAACTGGTGTATGGGAAGTCCTGTCATCTGCCTGTGGAACTGGAACATAAAGCTTACTGGGCAACCAGATTCCTAAACATGGATGCTCAGTTAGCTGGTGAAAAAAGATTACTCCAGCTAAATGAGCTAGAGGAGTTCAGACTCAATGCCTTTGAAAATGCAAAAATTTATAAGGAAAAGGCAAAGAAATGGCATGACAAGAAGTTGTCAACCAGAGTCTTTGAGCCAGGACAAAAAGTTCTGCTCTTCAACTTTAGGCTCAGACTGTTTCCAGGAAAACTTAAATCCCGATGGAGGGGTCCGTATGTGATCACAGGAGTGTCACCATATGGATATGTTGAGCTTCAGGATATTGATTCTGACAAAAAGTTCATTGTTAATGGACAGAGAATCAAGCATTATCTTGAAGGCAATTTTGAGCAGGAATGCTCAAAACTGAGACCTGAATGATTCTCAGTGAAGGTCCAGCTAAAGACAGTAAAGAAGCACTTGCTGGGAGGCAACCCAGTCATTGGGAGGTTATATGATTTGTTCTTACAGAGGCAAGTATCAAAAATGAAGGGATTCACAGAGTTACAGAAGGATTCAGCTCAAAAAGCAGAGAAAAAGAGCTTACTGGCGAAAAAACGCCAGTAAGGGGCATTTTGGGCGTTAAACGCCAGAATGGGTACCATTCTGGGCGTTTAACGCCAGGAATGGTGCCATTTTGGGCGTTAAATGCCAGAATGGGCACCATTCTGGGCGTTTAATGCCAGGTGTGCAGCATCCTGAGCGTTTAGAAAAACGCCCAGTGATAAAGGAATTCTGGCGTTTAACGCCAGCCAGGGCACCTGGCTGGGCGTTAAACGCCCAAAAGGGGCATCAAATGGGCGTTAAACGCCAGAATGGGTGCCATTCTGGGCGTTTAACGCCAGAAAGGTGGGGGGACCACAATTTTGTTTTCAAATCAAATTTTTTTCAAACTTTCCTTTTCTTACCCATAATTTTTCTACAAAAACACATTTCAATCTCTCATTATTCACTTTCAAATTTTCAAAAAAAAAATCTAAAATCATTGTTCAAATCTCTCAAATCATTCCCAAATTTTGTTCAAAAACTCACCCTTCTCTCAATTTCTTTCCATATCTTCTCAAATCTCCTTTCAAATTTTTCATTTTTTTCGAAATCTCCTCTCCCCCACCTTATAAATACACGCTTGGCCCCCCTCATTCCACCACACCATTCGAATTTACTCTTCCTTTCTCTCTCTTCTTTCCTTTCTTTTGCTTGAGGACAAGCAAACCTCTAAGTTTGGTGTGCTTTTCCGTGATCACTAAGCCAAGATTCATCAAGATCATGGCTCCTAAGGGAAAACAAACCAATTTAAGAGGAAATAAAGAGAATAATCCAAAGAATCTTTGGAATCAAGAGAAGTTCTTAACCAAAGAACATGAAGACCATTATCACAAAATAATGGGTCTGAGGTCAGTGATCCCGGAAGTAAAATTTGATCTGAAAGAAGATGAGTATCCGGGGATCCAAGAGCAAATTCGAAACAGAGGATGGGAAGTTCTAACCAATCCTGAAATAAAGGTTGGAAGGAACATGGTTCAGGAATTCTACTCAAATCTGTGGCTAACAGATAAGCAGAGAATGACTGGAACTGCTTACCATACCTATAGAACCATGGTCAGAGGAAAAGTTATGTACTTCCATCTGGACAAAATAAGAGAAATCTTCAAATTACCTCAACTGCAAGATGATCCTGAATCCTTTAATAGGAGAATGGTGAGAGCAGATAAAGGGTTGGATCAAGTTCTAGAGGACATATGCCTCCCTGGAACTAAGTGGATAACCAATTCAAAAGGTGTCCCAAACCAACTCAAGAGGGGAGACCTCAAACCAATTGCAAGAGGTTGGCTAGACTTTATTGGGCGTTCCATACTACCCACTAGCAACCGCTCTGAGGTCACTATCAAGAGAGCAGTGATGATTCATTGCATTATGCTTGGAAAAGAGGTGGAGGTTCATCATGTGATTGCTTGTGAGATCTACACAATTGCGAATAGGAATTCCACTGAAGCCAAATTGGCTTACCCAAGCTTGATCTCCTTGCTCTGTAAAGAGGCTGGGGTGAAGAGGGGAGTAGATGAATTCATACCCATTGAACATCCAATCACCAAGAAGTCAATGGAAGGACAAATGCAAGACAACTCTATCAAAAGGAGGGCGCAGGAGTTCCTCCCTGAATTCCTTGAAATTGGCTACTGGGCCAGCCTAGAAGCATCTATCAACAAGTTGCAAGAGACTATGGAGCAACTTAAGGAAGAACAGCAGAATCAGAACTGCATGCTCTGTAAATTGCTGAAGGAACAAGAGAAGCAGGGGCGTGAACTCCAAGAGTTGAAACGCCAAAAGCTCTCCTCTCAAGCTGAGGGAGCATCCACTTCTCAAAATCAAGGTTGTTGAGTCCTAACTCTGTGAAAACCTCTATCATTAGGAGCCTAGTTTAAATTTTTGTTTTCTATTTTTATTTTCTAGTCTCATCTTATATCTATTTTTGAGTCTTGTTTTTAATTCATAATTAATAAAATTTAAAATTCATGTCTTAAAGCTATGAATGTCCTATGAATCCATCACCTCTCTTAAATGAAAAATGCTTTAATCACAAAAGAACAAGAAGTACAGGATTTCGAATTTTATCCTTGAAACTAGTTGAATTAGTTTGATGTGGTGACAATGATTTTTGTTTTTCCGAATGAATGCTTGAACAGTGCAATGATTGTTGTTTTGAGAATGTTAAAATTGTTGGCTCTTGAAAGAATGAAAGAAAAAGAGAACTGTTATTGAGGATCTGAAAAAAATCATCAAATTGATTCTTGAAGCAAGAAAAAGCAAAAAAAAATTTCGAAAAAAAAGAAAAAAAAAAGAGAGAGAAAGAAAGAAAAAAGAAAGAAATGAAGTTGTGATCCAAGGCAAAAAGAGTGTGCTTAAGAACCCTGGACACCTCTAATTGGGGACTCTAGCAAAGCTGGGTCACAATCTGAAAAGGTTCACCCAATTATGTGTCTGTGGCATGTATGTATCCGGTGGTAATACTGGAAGACAGAGTGCTTTGGGCCACAGCCAAGACTCATACACTAGCTATGTTCAAGAATCATTATACTTAACTAGGAGAATCAATAACATTATCTGAGTTCTGAGTTCTTATAGATGCCAATCATTCTGAACTTCAAAGGATAGAGTGAGATGCCAAAACTGTTCGGAAGCAAAAAGCTACTAGTCCCGCTCATCTAATTGGAGCTAAGTTTTCTTGATATTTTGGAGTCTTTAGTATATTCTCTTCTTTTTATCCTATTTTGATTTTCAGTTGCTTGGGGACAAGCAACAATTTAAGTTTGGTGTTGTGATGAGCAAATAATTTATACGCTTTTTGGCATTGTTTTTAGTATGTTTTTAGTATAATCTAGTTAGTTTTTAGTATATTTTTATTAGTTTTTAGTTAAAATTCACTTTTCTGGACTTTACTATGAGTTTGTGTGTTTCTCTATGATTTCAGGTATTTTCTGGCTGAAATTGAGGGTTCTGAGCAAAAATCTGATTCAGAGACTGAAAAGGACTGCAGATGCTGTTGGATTCTGACCTCCCTGCACTCGAAGTGGATTTTCTGGAGCTACAGAAGCCCAATTGGCGCGCTCTCAACGGCGTTGGAAAGTAGACATCCTGGGCTTTCCAGTAATATATGATAGTCCATACTTTGCCCAAGATTTGATGGCCCAAACCGGCGTGGCAAATCAGCCTCAGAAATTCCAGCGTTTAACGCTGGAACTGGCATAAAACTTGGAGTTAAACGCCCAAACTGGCATAAAAGCTGGCGTTTAACTCTAGAAAAGGTCTCTACGCAAAAATGCTTCACTGCTCAGCCCAAGCACACACCAAGTGGACCCAGAAGTGGATTTTTACGTCATTTACTCATTTCTGTATACCCTAGGTTACTAGTTTACTATTAATAGGATCTTTTGACATTGTATCTGGTACCTCATGACACTTTACACGTTTCTCATTGTATTTTCTACAGCATGAGTCTCTAAACCCCATGGTTGGGGGTGAGGAGCTCTGCTGTGTCTTGATGGATTAATGCAATTACTACTGTTTCTCATTCAATCATGCTTGCTTCCATTCTAAGATACTACTTGTTCTTAAACCGGATGAATGTGATGATCCGTGACAATCATCATCATTCTCAAATATGAACGTGTGCCTGACAACCACCTCCGTTCTATCTTAGATTAAGTAGATATCTCTTGGATTCTTTAACCGGAATCTTCGTGGTATAAGCTAGAACTGATGGCGGCATTCAAGAGAATCCGGAAGGTCTAAACCTTGTCTGTGGTATTCTGAGTAGGATTCAATGATTGAATGACTGTGACGAGCTTCAAACTCCTGAGGGCGGGGCGTTAGTGACAGACGCAAAAGAATCACTGGATTCTATTCCGGCATGATTGAGAACCGACAGATGGATAGCCGTGCCGTGACAGGGTGCGTTGAACATTTCCACTGAGAGGATGGGAGGTAGCCACTGACAACGGTGAAACCCTTGCATACAGCTTGCCATGGAAGGAGCCTTGCGTGCTTGAAGAAGAAGACAGTAGGAAAGCAGAGATTCGGAAGATGGAGCATCTCCAAAACCTCAACCTATTCTCCATTACTGCAAAACAAGTACTTATTTCATGTTCTTTTGCTTTTCACAATCAATCCTGATAATCTCTGATATCCTCGTCGGGATAGCGTCATTTTAAGAACAAGGGTTAGCACAACGTAAAAAAAAAGGAAAAAAAGCTGAAAAAAACTGAAGGAACTGCCGAAGATGAGGCTATTACGGCTCACCTTTATGTGTCCTCCTCGGGATAACATCATTTAAAGAACACGGGTCAGCACAACGTAAAAAAAAGGAAAAAATAGCTGGAAAAAAACCGTAGCAACTTGCCAAAGATGATGCCATTTTGGCTCATCTTTATGTGTCCTCCTCGGGATAGTGTCATTTAAAGAACAAGGGTCAGCACAACGTAAAAAAAAACCAAAAAAAAGCTGGAAAAAAATCGGAAAAAAAAATCAGAGGAGGCTGCCGAAGATGAGTCCATTACGGCTCGCCTTTATGTGTCCTCCTCGGGATAGAGTCATTTAAAATACAAGGGCCAGCACAACGTAAAAAAAAAGGAAAAAAAACCGGAGGAGCTTGCCGAAGATGAGGCCATTACGGCTCGCCTTTAGGTGTCCTCCTCGAGATAGAGTCTTTTAAGGAACAAGAGTCAGCACAACGTAAAAAAAAATTGGAAAAAAATAGGAGGAGCCTGCCGAAGATGAGGCCATTACGGCTCACCTTTAGGTGTCCTCCTCGGGATAGCGTCATTTAAAGAACAACGGTCAGCACAACGTAAAAAAAAAAAGAAAAAAACCGGAGGAGCCTGCCGAAGATGAGGGCATTACGGCTCGCCTTTATGTGTCCTCCTTGGGATAGCGTCATTTAAAGAACAAGGGTCAACACACCCTAAAAAAAAAAACCGGTAGAGCCTGCCGAAGATGAAGCCATTATGCCTCGCCTTTAGTTGTCCTCCTCGGGAAAGCGTCATTTAAAGAACAAGGGTCAGCACAACGTAAAAAAAATGAAAAAAAGATGAAAAAAACCGGAGGAACCTGCCGAAGATGAGGCCATTACGGCTCGCGTTTAGGTGTCCTCCTTGGGATAGCGTCATTTAAAAAACAAGGGTTAGGCCAACGTAAAAAAAAAAGAAAAAAACTGGAAAAAAATCCGGAGGAGCCTGCCATTGATGAGGCCATTACGGCTCACCTTTAGGTGTCCTCCTCGGGATAGCGTCATTTAAAGAACAAGGGTCAGCACAACGTAAAAAAATGGAAAAAAAAGCTAGAAAAAAACCGGAGGAGTTTGCCGAAGATGAGGACATTATGGCTCGCCTTTAGGTGTCCTCCTCGGGATTGCGTCCTTTAAAAAACAAGGATAAGCACGATGTAAAAAAAACTGGAAAAAAAAACCGGAGGAGCCTACCGAAGATGAGGCCATTACAGCTCACCTTTATGTGTCCTCCTCGGGATAGCGTCATTTAAAGAACAAGGGTCAGCACAACGTATAAAAAAAACTGGAAAAAAAACCAGAGGAACCTGCAAAAGATGAGGCCATTACGGCTCGCCTTTTGGTGTTCTCCTCGGGATTGCGTCATTTAAAGAACAAGGGTCAGCACAACGTAAAAAAAAAACTGGAAAAAAAAACCGGAGGAACCTGCCGAAGATGAGGCCATTACGGCTCACCTTTCTGTGTCCTCCTCAGGATAGCGTCATTTAAAGAACAAGGGTCAGCGCAACGTATAAAAATAACTTGAAAAAAATCGGAGGAGCCTACCGAAGATGAGGCTATTACGGCTCGCCTTTAGGTGTTCTCCTCAGGATTGCGTCATTTAAAGAACAAGGGTCAGCACAACGTAAAAAAAATCTGGAAAAAAAACCGGAGGAACCTGCCGAAGATGAGGCCATTACGGCTCACCTTTAGGTGTCCTCCTCGGGATAGCGTCGTTTAAAGAACAAGGGTCAGCACAACGTAAAAAAAAGAAGAAGAAAAAAACGGAGGAGCCTGCCGAAGATGAGGCCATTACAGCTCGCCTTTAGGTGTCCTCGTCGGGATAGCGTCATTTTAAGAACATGGGTTAGCACAACGTAAAAAAAAGGAAAAAAAGCTGAAAAAAAACTGAAGGAACTGCCGAAGATGAGGCTATTACGGCTCACCTTTATGTGTCCTCCTCGGGATAGCGTCATTTAAAGAACAAGGGTCAGCACAACGTAAAAAAAAGGAAAAAAATAGCTGGAAAAAAACCGTAGGAACTTGCCGAAGATGATGCCATTTAGGCTCATCTTTATGTGTCCTCCTCCGGATAGTGTTATTTAAAGAACAATGGTCAGCACAACGTAAAAAAAACTGAAAAAAAGCTGGAAAAAAATCGGAAAAAAAAATCGGAGGAGTCTGCCGAAGATGAGTCCATTACGGCTCGCCTTTATGTGTCCTCCTCGGGATAGAGTCATTTAAAATACAAGGGCCAGCACAACGTAAAAAAAATGGAAAAAAAACTGGAGGAGCTTGCCGAAGATGAGGCCATTACGGCTCGCCTTTAGGTGTCCTCCTCGAGATAGCGTCATTTAAGGAACAAGAGTCAGCACAACGTAAAAAAAAAAATTGGAAAAAAAACAGGAGGAGCCTGCCGAAGATGAGGCCATTACGGCTCACCTTTAGGTGTCCTCCTCGGGATAGCGTCATTTAAAGAACAACGGTCAGCACAACGTAAAAAAAAAAAAGAAAAAAACCGGAGGAGCCTGCCGAAGATGAGGGCATTACGGCTCGCCTTTATGTGTCCTCCTTGGGATAGCGTCATTTAAAGAACAAGGGTCAACACACCCTAAAAAAAAACCGGTGGAGCCTGCCGAAGATGAAGCCATTATGCCTCGCCTTTAGTTGTCCTCCTCGGGAAAGCGTCATTTAAAGAACAAGGGTCAGCACAACGTAAAAAAATGAAAAAAAGATGAAAAAAAACCGGAGGAACCTGCCGAAGATGAGGCCATCACGGCTTGCGTTTAGGTGTCCTCCTTGGGATAGCGTCATTTAAAAAACAAGGGTTAGGCCAACGTAAAAAAAAAAAGAAAAAAACTGGAAAAAAAATCCGGAGGAGCCTGCCATTGATGAGGCCATTACGGCTCACCTTTAGGTGTCCTCCTCGGGATAGCGTCATTTAAAGAACAAGGGTCAGCACAACGTAAAAAAATGGAAAAAAAAGCTGGAAAAAAACCAGAGGAGTTTGCCGAAGATGAGGACATTATGGCTCGCCTTTAGGTGTCCTCCTCGTGATTGCGTCCTTTAAAAAACAAGGATAAGCACGATGTAAAAAAAACTGGAAAAAAAACCGGAGGAGCCTACCGAAGATGAGGCCATTACAGCTCACCTTTATGTGTCCTCCCCGGGATAGCGTCATTTAAAGAACAAGGGTCAGCACAACGTATAAAAAAAACTGGAAAAAAAAACCAGAGGAACCTGCCAAAGATGAGGCTATTACGGCTCGCCTTTAGGTGTTCTCCTCGGGATTGCGTCATTTAAAGAACAAGGGTCAGCACAACGTAAAAAAAAAACTGGAAAAAAAACAGGAGGAACCTGCCGAAGATGAGGCCATTACGGCTCACCTTTCTGTGTCCTCCTCAGGATAGCGTCATTTAAAGAACAACGGTCAGCACAACGTATAAAAAAAACTGGAAAAAAATCGGAGGAGCCTACCGAAGATGAGGCTATTACGGCTCGCCTTTAGGTGTTCTCCTCAGGATTGCGTCATTTAAAGAACAAGGGTCAGCACAACGTAAAAAAAATCTGGAAAAAAAATCAGAGGAACCTGCCGAAGATGAGGCCATTACGGCTCACCTTTAGGTGTCCTCCTCGGGATAGCGTCATTTAATGAACAAGTGTCAGGCCAACGTAAAAAAAAAAAAAAGAAAAAAACTGGAAAAAAAATCGGAGGAGCCTGCCGAAGATGAGGCCATTACGGCTCACCTTTAGGTGTCCTCCTCGGGATCGTGTCATTTAAAGAACAAAGGTCAGCACAACGTAAAAAGAAAAAGAAAAAAATCGGAGGAGTCTGCCGAAGATGAGGCCATTACGGCTCGCCTTTATGTGTCCTCTTCGGGATAGCGTCATTTAAAGAACAAGTGTCAACACACCCTAAAAAAAAACCGGTGGAGCCTGCCGAAGATGAGGCCATTATGGCTTGCCTTTAGTTGTCCTCCTCGGGATGGCGTCATTTAAAGAACAAGGGTCAACACAACGTAAAAAAAATTAAAAAAAAAGCTGGAAAAAAACCGGAGGAACCTGCCGAAGATGTGGCCATTACGGCTCGCGTTTAGTTGTCCTCCTCTAGATAGCGTCATTTAAAGAACAAGGGTTAGGCCAACGTAAAAAAAATAGAAAAAAACTGGAAAAAAAATCCGGAGGAGCCTGCCATTGATGAGGCCATTACGGCTCACCTTTAGGTGTCCTCCTCGGGATAGCATCATTTAAAGAACAAGGGTCAGCACAACGTAAAAAAATGGAAAAAAAAAGCTGGAAAAAAACTAGAGGAGTTTGCCGAAGATGAGGACATTATAGCTCGCCTTTAGGTGTCCTCCTCTGGATTGCGTCATTTAAAGAACAAGGGTAAGCACAACGTAAAAAAAAAAAACTGGAAAAAAAACCAGAGGAGCCTACCGAAGATGAGGCCATTACAGCTCAGCTTTATGTGTCCTCCTCGGGATAGCGTCATTTAAAGAACAAGGGTCAGCACAACATATAAAAAAAACTGGAAAAAAAACCGTAGGAGCCTGCCGAAGATGAGGCCATTACGGCTCGCCTTTAGGTGTCCTCCTCGGGATTGCGCCATTTAAAGAACAAGGGTCAGCACAACGTAAAAAAAAACTGGAAAAAAAAAACCGGAGGAACCTACCGAAGATGAGGCCATTATGGCTCACCTTTAGGTGTCCTCCTCGGGATAGCGTCGTTTAAAGAACAAGGGTCAGCACAACGTAAAAAAAAAAAAGAAAAAAAACGGAGGAGCCTGCCGAAGATGAGGCCATTACAGCTCGCCTTTAGGTGTCCTCGTCGGGATAGCGTCATTTTAAGAACAAGGGTTAGCACAACGTAAAAAAAAGGAAAAAAAGCTGAAAAAAAACGAAGGAACTGCCGATGATAAGGCTATTACGGCTCACCTTTATGTGTCCTCCTCGGGATAACGTCATTTAAAGAACAAGGGTCAGCACAACGTAAAAAAAAGGAAAAAATAGCTGGAAAAAAAACCGTAGGAAATTGCCGAAGATGATGCCATTTCGGCTCATCTTTATGTGTCCTCCTCGGGATAGTGTCATTTAAAGAACAAGGGTCAGCACAACTAAAAAAAAAACCGAAAAAAAGCTGGAAAAAATCGGAAAAAAAAAATCGGAGGAGGCTGCCGAAGATGAGTCCATTACGGCTCGCCTTTATGTGTCCTCCTCGGGATAGAGTCATTTAAATTACAAGGGCCAGCACAACGTAAAAAAAAAGGAAAAAAAACCGGAGGAGCTTGCCGAAGATGAGGCCATTATGGCTCGCCTTTAGGTGTCCTCCTCGAGATAGCGTCATTTAAGGAACAAGAGTCAGCACAACGTAAAAAAAAATTGGAAAAAAAACAGGAGGAGCCTGCCGAAGATGAGGCCATTACGGCTCACCTTTAGGTGTCCTCCTCGGGATAGCATCATTTAAAGAACAAGGGTCAGCACAACGTAAAAAAAAAAAAAGAAAAAAACCGGAGGAGCCTGCCGAAGCTGAGGCCATTACGGCACGCCTTTATGTGTCCTCCTTGGGATAGCGTCATTTAAAGAACAAGGGTCAACACACTCTAAAAAAAAACCGGTGGAGCTTGCCGAAGATGAAGCCATTATGCCTCGCCTTTAGTTTGTCCTCCTCGGGAAAGCGTCATTTAAAGAACAAGGGTCAGCACAACGTAAAAAAATGAAAAAAAAAGATGAAAAAAACCAGAGGAACCTGCCGAAGATGAGGCCATTACGGCTCACGTTTAGGTGTCCTCCTTGGGATAGCGTCATTTAAAAAACAAGGGTTAGGACAACGTAAAAAAAAAAGAAAAAAACTGGAAAAAAAATCCGGAGGAGCCTGCCATTGATGAGGCCATTACGACTCACCTTTAGGTGTCCTCCTCGAGATAGCGTCATTTAAAGAACAAGGGTCAGCACAACGTAAAAAAATGGAAAAAAAAAGCTGGAAAAAAACTGGAGGAGTTTGCCGAAGATGAGGACATTATGGCTCGCCTGTATGTGTCCTCCTCGGGATTGCGTCCTTTAAAAAACAAGGATAAGCACAACGTAAAAAAAAACTGGAAAAAAACCGGAGGAGCCTACCGAAGATGAGGCCATTACAGCTCACCTTTATGTGTCCTCCTCGGGATAGCGTCATTTAAAGAACAAGGGTCAGCACAACGTATAAAAAAAACTGGAAAAAAAACCGGAGGAACCTGCCAAAGATGAGGCCATTTCGGCTCGCCTTTAGGTGTTCTCCTCGGGATTTCGTCATTTAAAGAACATGGGTCAGCACAACGTAAAAAAAACTGGAAAAAAAAATCGGAGGAACCTGCCGAAGATGAGGCCATTACGGCTCACCTTTATGTGTCCTCCTCGGGATAGCGTCATTTAAAGAACAAGGGTCAGCACAACGTATAAAAAAAAACTGGGAAAAAAACCGGAGGAGCCTACCGAAGATGAGGTCATTAGGGCTCGCCTTTAGGTGATCTCCTCAGGATTGCGTCATTTAAAGAACAAGGGTCAGCACAACGTAAAAAAAATATGGAAAAAAAACCGGAGGAACCTGCCGAAGATGAGGCCATTACGACTCACCTTTAGGTGTCCTCCTCGGGATAGCGTCATTTAATGAACAAGGGTCAGGCCAACGTAAAAAAAAAAAAAAGAAAAAAACTGGAAAAAAAATCGGAGGAGCCTGCCGAAGATGAGGCCATTACGGCTCACCTTTAGGTGTCCTCCTCGGGATCGTGTCATTTAAAGAACAAAGGTCAGCACAACGTAAAAAGAAAAAGAAAAAAATCGGAGGAGTCTGCCGAAGATGAGGCCATTACGGCTCGCCTTTATGTGTCCTCTTCGGGATAGCGTCATTTAAAGAACAAGTGTCAACACACCCTAAAAAAAAACCGGTGGAGCCTGCCGAAGATGAGGCCATTATGGCTTGCCTTTAGTTGTCCTCCTCGGGATGGCGTCATTTAAAGAACAAGGGTCAACACAACGTAAAAAAAATTAAAAAAAAAGCTGGAAAAAAACCGGAGGAACCTGCCGAAGATGTGGCCATTACGGCTCGCGTTTAGTTGTCCTCCTCTAGATAGCGTCATTTAAAGAACAAGGGTTAGGCCAACGTAAAAAAAATAGAAAAAAACTGGAAAAAAAATCCGGAGGAGCCTGCCATTGATGAGGCCATTACGGCTCACCTTTAGGTGTCCTCCTCGGGATAGCATCATTTAAAGAACAAGGGTCAGCACAACGTAAAAAAATGGAAAAAAAAAGCTGGAAAAAAACTAGAGGAGTTTGCCGAAGATGAGGACATTATAGCTCGCCTTTAGGTGTCCTCCTCTGGATTGCGTCATTTAAAGAACAAGGGTAAGCACAACGTAAAAAAAAAAAACTGGAAAAAAAACCAGAGGAGCCTACCGAAGATGAGGCCATTACAGCTCAGCTTTATGTGTCCTCCTCGGGATAGCGTCATTTAAAGAACAAGGGTCAGCACAACATATAAAAAAAACTGGAAAAAAAACCGTAGGAGCCTGCCGAAGATGAGGCCATTACGGCTCGCCTTTAGGTGTCCTCCTCGGGATTGCGCCATTTAAAGAACAAGGGTCAGCACAACGTAAAAAAAAACTGGAAAAAAAAAACCGGAGGAACCTACCGAAGATGAGGCCATTATGGCTCACCTTTAGGTGTCCTCCTCGGGATAGCGTCGTTTAAAGAACAAGGGTCAGCACAACGTAAAAAAAAAAAGAAAAAAAACGGAGGAGCCTGCCGAAGATGAGGCCATTACAGCTCGCCTTTAGGTGTCCTCGTCGGGATAGCGTCATTTTAAGAACAAGGGTTAGCACAACGTAAAAAAAAGGAAAAAAAGCTGAAAAAAAACGAAGGAACTGCCGATGATAAGGCTATTACGGCTCACCTTTATGTGTCCTCCTCGGGATAACGTCATTTAAAGAACAAGGGTCAGCACAACGTAAAAAAAAGGAAAAAATAGCTGGAAAAAAACCGTAGGAAATTGCCGAAGATGATGCCATTTCGGCTCATCTTTATGTGTCCTCCTCGGGATAGTGTCATTTAAAGAACAAGGGTCAGCACAACTAAAAAAAAAACCGAAAAAAAGCTGGAAAAAATCGGAAAAAAAAATCGGAGGAGGCTGCCGAAGATGAGTCCATTACGGCTCGCCTTTATGTGTCCTCCTCGGGATAGAGTCATTTAAATTACAAGGGCCAGCACAACGTAAAAAAAAAGGAAAAAAAACCGGAGGAGCTTGCCGAAGATGAGGCCATTATGGCTCGCCTTTAGGTGTCCTCCTCGAGATAGCGTCATTTAAGGAACAAGAGTCAGCACAACGTAAAAAAAAATTGGAAAAAAAACAGGAGGAGCCTGCCGAAGATGAGGCCATTACGGCTCACCTTTAGGTGTCCTCCTCGGGATAGCATCATTTAAAGAACAAGGGTCAGCACAACGTAAAAAAAAAAAAAGAAAAAAACCGGAGGAGCCTGCCGAAGCTGAGGCCATTACGGCACGTCTTTATGTGTCCTCCTTGGGATAGCGTCATTTAAAGAACAAGGGTCAACACACTCTAAAAAAAAAACCGGTGGAGCTTGCCGAAGATGAAGCCATTATGCCTCGCCTTTAGTTTGTCCTCCTCGGGAAAGCGTCATTTAAAGAACAAGGGTCAGCACAACGTAAAAAAATGAAAAAAAAAGATGAAAAAAACCAGAGGAACCTGCCGAAGATGAGGCCATTACGGCTCACGTTTAGGTGTCCTCCTTGGGATAGCGTCATTTAAAAAACAAGGGTTAGGACAACGTAAAAAAAAAAGAAAAAAACTGGAAAAAAAATCCGGAGGAGCCTGCCATTGATGAGGCCATTACGACTCACCTTTAGGTGTCCTCCTCGAGATAGCGTCATTTAAAGAACAAGGGTCAGCACAACGTAAAAAAATGGAAAAAAAAAGCTGGAAAAAAACTGGAGGAGTTTGCCGAAGATGAGGACATTATGGCTCGCCTGTATGTGTCCTCCTCGGGATTGCGTCCTTTAAAAAACAAGGATAAGCACAACGTAAAAAAAAACTGGAAAAAAACCGGAGGAGCCTACCGAAGATGAGGCCATTACAGCTCACCTTTATGTGTCCTCCTCGGGATAGCGTCATTTAAAGAACAAGGGTCAGCACAACGTATAAAAAAAACTGGAAAAAAAACCGGAGGAACCTGCCAAAGATGAGGCCATTTCGGCTCGCCTTTAGGTGTTCTCCTCGGGATTTCGTCATTTAAAGAACATGGGTCAGCACAACGTAAAAAAAACTGGAAAAAAAAATCGGAGGAACCTGCCGAAGATGAGGCCATTACGGCTCACCTTTATGTGTCCTCCTCGGGATAGCGTCATTTAAAGAACAAGGGTCAGCACAACGTATAAAAAAAAACTGGGAAAAAAACCGGAGGAGCCTACCGAAGATGAGGTCATTAGGGCTCGCCTTTAGGTGATCTCCTCAGGATTGCGTCATTTAAAGAACAAGGGTCAGCACAACGTAAAAAAAATATGGAAAAAAAACCGGAGGAACCTGCCGAAGATGAGGCCATTACGACTCACCTTTAGGTGTCCTCCTCGGGATAGCGTCATTTAATGAACAAGGGTCAGGCCAACGTAAAAAAAAAAAAAGAAAAAAACTGGAAAAAAAATCGGAGGAGCCTGCCGAAGATGAGGCCATTACGGCTCACCTTTAGGTGTCCTCCTCGGGATCGCGTCATTTAAAGAACAAGGGTCAGCACAACGTAAAAAGAAAATGAAAAAAATCGGAGGAGCTTGCCGAAGATGACGCCATTACGGCTCGACTTTATGTGTCCTCCTCGGGATAGCGTCATTTAAAGAACAAGTGTCAACACACCCTAAAAAAAACCGGTGGAGCCTGCCGAAGATGAGGCCATTATGGCTTGCCTTTAGTTGTCCTCCTCGGGATAGCGTCATTTAAAGAACAAGGGTCAGCACAACGTAAAAAAAATAAAAAAAAAAAGATGGAAAAAAAACCGGAGGAACCTGCCGAAGATGTGGCCATTACGGCTCGCGTTTAGTTGTCCTCCTCGGGATAGCGTCATTTAAAGAACAAGGGTTAGGCCAACGTAAAAAAAAATAAAGAAAAAAACTGGAAAAAAAATCCGGAGGAGCCTGCCATTGATGAGGCCATTACGGCTCACCTTTAGGTGTCCTCCTCGGGATAGCGTCATTTAAAGAACAAGGGTCAGCACAACGTAAAAAAAATGGAAAAAAAAGCTGGAAAAAAACTGGAGGAGTTTGCCGAAGATGAGGACATTATGGCTCGCCTTTAGGTGTCCTCCTCGGGATTGCGTCATTTAAAGAACAAGGGTAAGCACAACGTAAAAAAAAAACTGGAAAACAATTCGGAGGAACCTGCCGAAGATGAGGCCATTACGGCTCACCTTTAGGTGTCCTCCTCGGGATAGCGTCATTTAAAGAACAAGGGTCAGGCCAACGTAAAAAAAAAAAAAGAAAAAAACTGGAAAAAAAATCGGAGGAGCCTGCTGAAGATGAGGCCATTACGGCTCACCTTTAGGTGTCCTCCTCGGGATTGCGTCATTTAAAGAACAAAGGTCAGCACAACGTAAAAAGAAAAAGAAAAAAATTGGAGGAGCCTGCCGAAGATGAGTCCATTACGGCTCGCCTTTATGTGTCCTCCTCGGGATAGCGTCATTTAAAGAACAAGTGTCAACACACCCTAAAAAAAAATCGGTGGAGCCTGCCGAAGATGAGGCCATTATGGCTTGCCTTTAGTTGTCCTCCTCGGGATAGCGTCATTTAAAGAACAAGGGTCAGCATAACGTAAAAAAAATGAAAAAAAGATGGAAAAAAACCGGAGGAACCTGCCTAAGATGTGGCCATTACGGCTCGCGTTTTGGTGTCCTCCACGGGATAGCGTCATTTAAAGAACAAGGGTTAGGCCAACGTAATAAAAAAGAAAAAAACTGAAAAAAATCCGGAGGAGCCTGCCATTGATGAGGCCATTACGGCTCACCTTTAGGTGTCCTCCTCGGGATAGCGTCATTTAAAGAACAAAGGTCAGCACAACGTAAAAAAAATGGAAAAAAAAGCTGGAAAAAAATTGGAGGAGTTTGCCGAAGATGAGGACATTATGGCTCGCCTTCTCGCCTTTAGGAGTCCTCCTCGGGATAGCGTCATGTAAAAAACAAGGATAAGCACAAGGTAAAAAAAAAAAAAACTGGAAAAAAAATCGGAGGAGCCTACCAAAGATGAGGCCATTACAGCTCACCTTTATGTGTCCTCCTCGGGATAGCGTCATTTAAAGAACAAGGGTCAGCACAACGTATAAAAAAAATGAAAAAAAAAAACCGGAGGAGCCTACCGAAGATGAGGCCATTACGGCTTGCCTTTAGGTGTTCTCCTCGGGATTGCGTCATTTAAAGAACAAGGGTCAGGCCAACGTAAAAAAAAGAAAAAAACTGGAAAAAAAAAACGAAGTAGCCTGCCGAAGATGAGGCCATTACGGCTAGCCTTTAGGTGTCCTCCTCGGGATAGCGTCATTTAAAGAACAAGGGTCAGCACAACGTAAAAAAAAACTGAAAAAAAAACCGGAGGAACCTGCCAAAGATGAGGCCATTACGGCTCGCCTTTAGGTGTTCTACTCGGGATCACGTCATTTAAAGAACAAGGGTCAGCACAACGTAAAAAAAATGGAAAAAAAACCGGAGGAACCTGCTGAAGATGAGGCCATTACGGCTCACCTTTATGTGTCCTCCTCGGGATAGCGTCATTTAAAGAACAAGGGTCAGCACAACGTATAAAAAAAAACTGGAAAAAAAACTGCAGGAGCCTACCGAAGATGAGGCCATTACAGCTCGCCTTTAGGTGTTCTCCTCGGGATTGCGTCATTTAAAGAACAAGGGTCAGCACAACGTAAAAAAAACTGGAAAAAAGCCGGAGGAACATGCCGAAGATGAGGCCATTACGGCTCACCTTTAGGTGTCCTCCTCGGGATAGCGTCATTTAATGAACAAGGGTCAGGCCAACGTAAAAAAAAAAAGAAAAAACTGGAAAAAAAATCGGAGGAGCCTGCCGAAGATGAGGCCATTACGGCTCACCTTTAGGTGTCCTCCTAGGGATCGCGTCATTTAAAGAACAAGGGTCAGCACAACGTAAAAATAAAAAGAAAAAAATCGGAGGAGCCTGCCGAAGATGAGGCCACTACGGCTCGCCTTTCTGTGTCCTCCTCGAGATAGCGTCATTTAAAGAACAAGGGTCAGCACAACGTAAAAAAAAAAACTGGAAAAAAAACTGGAGGAGCCTACCGAAGATGAGGCCATTACGGCTCGCTTTTAGATGTCCTCCTCGGGATTGCGTCATTTAAAGAACAACGGTCAGCACAACGTAAAAAAAACTGGAAAAAAGGCCGGAGGAACCTGCCGAAGATGAGGCCATTACGGCTCACCTTTAGGTGTCCTCCTCGGGATAGCGTCATTTAAAGAACAAGGGTCAGGTCAACGTAAAAAAAAAAAAGAAAAAAACTTGAAAAAAAATCGGAGGAGCCTGCCGAAGATGAGGCCATTACGGCTCTCCTTTAGGTGTCCTCCTCAGGATCGCGTCATTTAAAGAATAAGAGTCAGCACAACGTAAAAAGAAAAAGAAAAAAATTGGAGGAGCCTGCCGAAGATGAGGCCATTACGACTCGCCTTTAGTTGTCCTCCTCGGGATAGCGTCATTTAAAGAACAAGGGTCAGCACAACGTAAAAACAATGAAAAAAAGATGGAAAAAGAACCGGAGGAACCTGCCGAAGATGTGGCCATTACGGCTCGCGTTTAGGTGTCCTCCTCGGTATAGCGTCATTTAAAGAACAATGGTCAGCATAACGTAAAAAAAATGGAGAGAAAAGCTGGAAAAAAGCTGGAGGAGTTTGCCGAAGATAAGGACATTATGGCTCACCTTTAGGTGTCCTCCTCGGGATTGCGTCATTTAAAGAACAAGGGTAAGCACAACGTATAAAAAAAATTGGAAAAAAAAACGGAGGAGCCTACCGAAGATGAGGCCATTACGGCTCGCCTTTAGGTGTCCTCCTCGGGATTGCGTCATTTAAAGAACAAGGGTCAGCACAACGTAAAAAAAACTGGAAAAAAAGCCGGAGGAAACTGCCGAAGATGAGGCCATTATGGCTCACCTTTAGGTGTCCTCCTCGGGATAGCGTCATTTAAAGAACCAGGGTCTGGCCAACGTAAAAAAAAAAAAGAAAAAAACTGGAAAAAAAAATCGAAGAAGCCTGCCGAAGATGAGGCCATTACGGCTCACCTTTAGGTGTCCTCCTCGGGATCGCGTCAGTTAAAGAACAAGGGTCCGCACAACGTAAAAAAAAAAAGAAAAAAACCAGAGGAGCCTGCCGAAGATGAGGCCATTACGGCTCGCCTTTATGTGTCCTCCTCGGGATAGCGTCATTTAAAGAACAAGTGTCAACACACCCTAAAAAAAAACCAGTGGAGCCTGCCGAAGATGAGGCCATTATGGCTTGCCTTTAGTTGTCCTCCTCGGGATAGCGTCATTTAAAGAACAAGGGTCAGCACAACGTAAACAAAATGAAAAAAAAGATGGAAAAAGAACCGGAGGAACCTGCCGAAGATGAGGCCATTACGGCTCGCGTTTAGGTGTCCTCCTCGGGATAGCGTCATTTAAAGAACAAGGGTTAGGCCAACGTAAAAAAAAAAAAAAAACTGGAAAAAAAATTCGGAGGAGCCTGCCATTCATAAGGCCATTACGGCTCACCTTTAGGTGTCCTCCTCCGGATAGCGTCATTTAAAGAACAAGGGTCAGCACAACGTAAAAAAAAAAACAGAAAAAAAACCTGGAAAAAAAGCGGAGGAGTTTGCCGAAGATGAGGACATTATGGCTCGCCTTTAGGTGTCCTCCTCGGGATTGCGTCATTTAAAGAACAAGGGTCCGCACAACGTAAAAAAAAAAAAGAAAAAAGCCGGAGGAGCCTGCCGAAGATGAGGCCATTACGGCTCGCCTTTATGTGTCCTCCTCGGGATAGCGTCATTTAAAGAACAAGTGTCAACACACCCTAAAAAAAACCGGTGGAGCCTGCCGAAGATGAGGCCATTATGGCTTGCCTTTAGTTGTCCTCCTCGGGATAGCGTCATTTAAAGAACAAGGGTCAGCACAACGTAAAAAAATTAAAAAAAAAAGATGGAAAAAAACCGGAGGAACCTGCCGAAGATGTGGCCATTACGGCTTGCGTTTAGTTGTCCTCTTCTAAATAGCATCATTTAAAGAACAAGGGTTAGGCCAACGTAAAAAAAAAAGAAAAAAACTGGAAAAAAAAATCCGGAGGAGCCTGCCATTGATGAGGCCATTACGGCTCACCTTTAGGTGTCCTCCTCGGGATAGCATCATTTAAAGAACAAGGGTCAGCACAACGTAAAAAAAATGGAAAAAAAAAGCTGGAAAAAAACTAGAGGAGTTTGCCGAAGATGAGGACCTTATAGCTCGCCTTTAGGTGTCCTCCTCGGGATTGCGTCATTTAAAGAACAAGGGTAAGCACAACGTAAAAAAAAAAAACTGGAAAAAAAACCAGAGGAGCCTACCGAAGATGAGGCCATTACAGCTCAGCTTTATGTGTCCTCCTCGGGATAGCGTCATTTAAAGAACAAGGGTCAGCACAACGTATAAAAAAAACTGGAAAAAAAACCGGAGGAGCCTGCCGAAGATGAGGCCATTACGGCTCGCCTTTAGGTGTCCTCCTCGGGATTGCGCCATTTAAAGAACAAGGGTCAGCACAACGTAAAAAAAAACTGGAAAAAAAAAACCGGAGGAACCTGCCGAAGATGAGGCCATTATGGCTCACCTTTAGGTGTCCTCCTCGGGATAGCGTCGTTTAAAGAACAAGGGTCAGCACAACGTAAAAAAAAAAGAAAAAAACGGAGGAGCCTGCCGAAGATGAGGCCATTACAGCTCGCCTTTAGGTGTCCTCGTCGGGATAGCGTCATTTTAAGAACAAGGGTTAGCACAACGTAAAAAAAAGGAAAAAAAGCTAAAAAAACTGAAGGAACTGTCGATGATGAGGCTATTACGGCTCACCCTTATGTGTCCTCCTCGGGATAACGTCATTTAAAGAACAAGGGTCAGCACAACGTAAAAAAAAAGGAAAAAATAGCTGGAAAAAAACCGTAGGAACTTGCCGAAGATGATGCCATTTCGGCTCATCTTTATGTGTCCTCCTCGGGATAATGTCATTTAAAGAACAAGGGTCAGCACAACTAAAAAAAAACCGAAAAAAAGCTGGAAAAAATCGGAAAAAAAAATCGGAGGAGGTTGCCGAAGATGAGTCCATTACGGCTCGCCTTTATGTGTCCTCCTCGGGATAGAGTCATTTAAATTACATGGGCCAGCACAACGTAAAAAAAAAGGAAAAAAAACCGGAGGAGCTTGCCGAAGATGAGGCCATTATGGCTCGCCTTTAGGTGTCCTCCTCGAGATAGCGTCATTTAAGGAACAAGAGTCAGCACAACGTAAAAAAAAATTGGAAAAAAAACAGGAGGAGCCTGCCGAAGATGAGGCCATTACGGCTCACCTTTAGGTGTCCTCCTCGGGATAGCGTCATTTAAAGAACAAGGGTCAGCACAACGTAAAAAAAAAAAAAAAGAAAAAAACCGGAGGAGCCTGCCGAAGATGAGGCCATTACGGCTCGCCTTTATGTGTCCTCCTTGGGATAGCGTCATTTAAAGAACAAGGGTCAACACACCCTAAAAAAAAAACCGGTGGAGCTTGCCGAAGATGAAGCCATTATGCCTCGCCTTTAGTTTGTCCTCCTCGGGAAAGCGTCATTTAAAGAACAAGGGTCAGCACAACGTAAAAAAATGAAAAAAAAAAGAGGAACCTGCCGAAGATGAGGCCATTACGGCTCACGTTTAGGTGTCCTCCTTGGGATAGCGTCATTTAAAAAACAAGGGTTAGGACAACGTTAAAAAAAAAAGAAAAAAACTGGAAAAAAAAATCCGGAGGAGCCTGCCATTGATGAGGCCATTACGGCTCACCTTTAGGTGTCCACCTCGAGATAGCGTCATTTAAAGAACAAGGGTCAGCACAACGTAAAAAAATGGAAAAAAAAGCTGGAAAAAAACCGGAGGAGTTTGCCGAAGATGAGGACATTATGGCTCGCCTTTAGGTGTCCTCCTCGGGATTGCGTCCTTTAAAAAACAAGGATAAGCACAACGTAAAAAAAACTGGAAAAAAACCGGAGGAGCCTACCGAAGATGAGGCCATTACAACTCACCTTTATGTGTCCTCCTTGGGATAGCGTCATTTAAAGAACAAGGGTCAGCACAACGTATAAAAAAAACTGGAAAAAAAAAACCGGAGGAACCTGCCAAAGATGAGGCCATTTCGGCTCGCCTTTTGGTGTTCTCCTCGGGATTTCGTCATTAAAAGAACAAGGGTCAGCACAACGTAAAAAAAAACTGGAAAAAAAAATCGGAGGAACCTACCGAAGATGAGGCCATTACGTCTCACCTTTATGTGTCCTCCTCGGGATAGCGTCATTTAAAGAACAAGGGTCAGCACAACGTATAAAAAAAAACTGGGAAAAAAAACCGGAGGAGCCTACCGAAGATGAGGCCATTAGGGCTCGCCTTTAGGTGCTCTCCTCAGGATTGCGTCATTTAAAGAATAAGGGTCAGCACAACGTAAAAAAAATCTGAAAAAAAAAACCGGAGGAACCTGCCGAAGATGAGGCCATGACGGCTCACCTTTAGGTGTCCTCCTCGGGATAGCGTCATTTAATGAACAAGGGTCAGGCCAACGTAAAAAAAAAAAAGAAAAAAACTGGAAAAAAAATCGGAGGAGCCTGCCGAAGATGAGGCCATTACGGCTCACCTTTAGGTGTCCTCCTCGGGATCGCGTCATTTAAAGAATAAGGGTCAGCACAACGTAAAAAGAAAAAGAAAAAAATCGGAGGAGCCTGCCGAAGATGACGCCATTACGGCTAGCCTTTATGTGTCCTCCTCGGGATAGCGTCATTTAAAGAACAAGTGTCAACACACCCTAAAAAAAACCGGTGGAGCCTACCGAAGATGAGGCCATTATGGCTTGCCTTTAGTTGTCCTCCTCGGGATAGCGTCATTTAAAGAAGAAGGGTCAGCACAACGTAAAAAAAATAAAAAAAAAAAGATGGAAAAAAAACCGGAGGAACCTGCCGAAGATGTGGCCATTACGGCTCGCGTTTAGTTGTCCTCCTCGGGATAGCGTCATTTAAAGAACAAGGGTTAGGCCAACGTAAAAAAAAAAAAGAAAAAAAC
The DNA here is from genome assembly GCF_003086295.3 of Arachis hypogaea. Taxonomy (NCBI): domain Eukaryota; kingdom Viridiplantae; phylum Streptophyta; class Magnoliopsida; order Fabales; family Fabaceae; genus Arachis; species Arachis hypogaea. The sequence continues at coordinate 66,760,852 of NC_092040.1, read as the reverse complement.
TGGAAAAAAAATCCGGAGGAGCCTGCCATTGATGAGGCCATTACGGCTCACCTTTAGGTGTCCTCCTCGGGATAGCGTCATTTAAAGAACAATGGTCAGCACAACGTAAAAAAAATGGAAAAAAAAGCTGGAAAAAAACTAGAGGAGTTTGCCGAAGATGAGGACATTATGGCTCGCCTTTAGGTGTCCTCCTCGGGATTGCGTCATTTAAAGAACAAGGGTAAGCACAACGTAAAAAAAAAACTGGAAAAAAACCAGAGGAGCCTACTGAAGATGAGGCCATTACAGCTCACCTTTATGTGTCCTCCTCGGGATAGCGTCATTTAAAGAACAAGGGTCAGCACAACGTATAAAAAAAACTGGAAAAAAAATCGGAGGAGCCTACCGAAGATGAGGCCATTATGGCTCGCCTTTAGGTGTCCTCCTCGGGATTGCGTCATTTAAAAAACAAGGGTCAGCACAACGTAAAAAAAAATGGAAAACAAGCCGGAGGAACCTGCCGAAGATGAGGCCATTACGGCTCACCTTTAGGTGTCCTCCTCGGGATAGCGTCATTTAAAGAACAAAGGTCAAGCCAACGTAAAAAAAAAAAAAAAAAAAAAAAAACTGGAAAAAAAATCGGAGGAGCCTGCTGAAGATGAGGCCATTACGGCTCACCTTTAGGTGTCCTCCTCGGGATTGCGTCATTTAAAGAACAAAGGTCAGCACAACGTAAAAAGAAAAAGAAAAAAATCGGAGGAGCCTGCCGAAGATGAGTCCATTACGGCTCGCCTTTATGTGTCCTCCTCGGGATAGCGTCATTTAAAGAACAAGTGTCAACACACCCTAAAAAAAATTGGTGGAGCCTGCCGAAGATGAGGCCATTATGGCTTGCCTTTAGTTGTCCTCCTCGGGATAGCGTCATTTAAAGAACAAGGGTCAGCATAACGTAAAAAAAATGAAAAAAAGATGGAAAAAAACCGGAGGAACCTGCCTAAGATGTGGCCATTACGGCTCGCGTTTTGATGTCCTCCTCGGGATAGCGTCATTTAAAGAACAAGGGTTAGGCCAACGTAATAAAAAAGAAAAAAACTGAAAAAAAATCCGGAGGAGCCTGCCATTGATGAGGCCATTACGGCTCACCTTTAGGTGTCCTCCTCGGGATAGCGTCATTTAAAGAACAAAGGTCAGCACAACGTAAAAAAAATGGAAAAAAAGGCTGGAAAAAAATTGGAGGAGTTTGCCGAAGATGAGGACATTATGGCTCGCCTTCTCGCCTTTAGGTGTCCTCCTTGGGATAGCGTCATTTAAAAAACAAGGATAAGCACAAGGTAAAAAAAAAAACTGGAAAAAAAATCGGAGGAGCCTACCAAAGATGAGGCCATTACAGCTCACCTTTATGTGTCCTCCTCGAGATAGCGTCATTTAAAGAACAAGGGTCAGCACAACGTATAAAAAAAAACTGGAAAAAAAAACCGGAGGAGCCTACCGAAGATGAGGCCATTACAGCTTGCCTTTAGGTGTTCTCCTCGGGATTGTGTCATTTAATGAACAAGGGTCAGGCCAACGTAAAAAAAAGAAAAAAACTGGAAAAAAAAAACGAAGTAGCCTGCCGAAGATGAGGCCATTACGGCTAGCCTTTAGGTGTCCTCCTCGGGATAGCGTCATTTAAAGAACAAGGGTCAGCACAACGTAAAAAAAAAAACTGAAAAAAAATCGGAGGAACCTGCCAAAGATGAGGCCATTACGGCTCGCCTTTAGGTGTTCTACTCGGGATCGCGTCATTTAAAGAACAAGGGTCAGCACAACGTAAAAAAAATGGAAAAAAAACCGGAGGAACGTGCTGAAGATGAGGCCATTACGGCTCACCTTTATGTGTCCTCCTCGGGATAGCGTCATTTAAAGAAGAAGGGTCAGCACAACGTATAAAAAAAAAACTGGAAAAAAAACTGGAGGAGCCTACCGAAGATGAGGCCATTACAGCTCGCCTTTAGGTGTTCTCCTCGGGATTGCGTCATTTAAAGAACAAGGGTCAGCACAACGTAAAAAAAACTGGAAAAAAACCGGAGGAACATGCCGAAGATGAGGCCATTACGGCTCACCTTTAGGTGTCCTCCTCGGGATAGCGTCATTTAATGAACAAGGGTCAGGCCAACGTAAAAAAAAAAAAGAAAAAAACTGGAAAAAAAATCGGAGGAGCCTGCCGAGGATGAGGCCATTACGGCTCACCTTTAGGTGTCCTCCTCGGGATCGCGTCATTTAAAGAACAAGGGTCAGCACAACGTAAAAATAAAAAGAAAAAAATCGGAGGAGCCTGCCGAAGATGAGGCCACTACGGCTCGCCTTTATGTGTCCTCCTCGAGATAGCGTCATTTAAAGAACAAAGGTCAGCATAACGTAAAAAAAAAAACTGGAAAAAAAACCGGAGGAGCCTACCGAAGATGAGGCCATTACGGCTCGCTTTTAGATGTCCTCCTCGGGATTGCGTCATTTAAAGAACAACGGTCAGCACAACGTAAAAAAAAAACTGGAAAAAAAGCCGGAGGAACCTGCCGAAGATGAGGCCATTACGGCTCACCTTTAGGTGTCCTCCTCGGGATAGCGTCATTTAAAGAACAAGGGTCAGGTCAACGTAAAAAAAAAAAAAAAAACTTGAAAAAAAATCGGAGGAGCCTGCCGAAGATGAGGCCATTACGGCTCTCCTTTAGGTGTCCTCCTCAGGATCGCGTCATATAAAGAATAAGGGTCAGCACAACGTAAAAAGAAAAAGAAAAAAATCGGAGGAGCCTGTCGAAGATGAGGCCATTACGACTCGCCTTTATGTGTCCTCCTCGAGATAGCGTCATTTAAAGAACAAGTGTCAACACACCCTAAAAAAAAACCGGTGGAGCTGGCCGAAGATGAGGCCATTATGGCTTGCCTTTAGTTGTCCTCCTCGGGATAGCGTCATTTAAAGAACAAGGGTCAGCACAACGTAAAAAAAATGAAAAAAAGATGAAAAAGAACCGGAGGAACCTGCCGAAGATGTGGCCATTACGGCTCGCGTTTAGGTGTCCTCCTCGGTATAGCGTCATTTAAAGAACAAGGGTCAGCATAACGTAAAAAAAATGGAGAAAAAAGCTGGAAAAAAGCTGGAGAAGTTTGCCGAAGATAAGGACATTATGGCTCGCCTTTAGGTGTCCTCCTCGGGATTGCGTCAAAGAACAAGGGTAAGCACAACATAAAAAAAACTGGAAAAAAAACCGGAGGAGCCTACCGAAGATGAGGCCATTACAGCTCACTTTTATGTGTCCTCCTCGGGATAGCGTCATTTAAAGAACAAGGGTCAGCACAACGTATAAAAAAAATTGGAAAAAAAAACGGAGGAGCCTACCGAAGATGAGGCCATTACGGCTCGCCTTTAGGTGTCCTCCTCGGGATTGCGTCATTTAAAGAACAAGGGTCAGCACAACGTAAAAACAACTGGAAAAAAAGCCGGAGGAACCTGTCGAAGATGAGGCCATTATGGCTCACCTTTAGGTGTCCTCCTCGGGATAGCGTCATTTAAAGAACCAGGGTCAGGCCAACGTAAAAAAAAAAAAAGAAAAAAACTGGAAAAAAAAATCGAAGAAGCCTGCCGAAGATGAGGCCGGCTCACCTTTAGGTGTCCTCCTCGGGATCGCGTCAGTTAAAGAACAAGGGTCCGCACAATGTAAAAAAAAAAAAGAAAAAAACCGGAGGAGCCTGCCGAAGATGAGGCCATTACGGCTCGCCTTTATGTGTCCTCCTCGGGATAGCGTCATTTAAAGAACAAATGTCAACACACCCTAAAAAAAACCGGTGGAGCCTGCCGAAGATGAGGCCATTATGGCTTGCCTTTAGTTGTCCTCCTCGGGATAGCGTCATTTAAAGAACAAGGGTCAGCACAACGTAAACAAAATGAAAAAAAAGATGGAAAAAAAACCGGAGGAACCTGCCGAAGATGAGGCCATTACGGCTCGCGTTTAGGTGTCCTCCTCGGGATAGCGTCATTTAAAGAACAAGGGTTAGGCCAACGTAAAAAAAAAAAGAAAAAAACTGGAAAAAAAATTCGGAGGAGCCTGCCATTCATAAGGCCATTACGGCTCACCTTTAGGTGTCCTCCTCCGGATAGCGTCATTTAAAGAACAAGGGTCAGCACAACGTAAAAAAAAAAACAGAAAAAAAAGCTGGAAAAAAAGCGGAGGAGTTTGCCGAAGATGAGGACATTATGGCTCGCCTTTAGGTGTCCTCCTCGGGATTGCGTCATTTAAAGAACAAGGGTCAGGCCAACGTAAAAAAAAAAGAAAAAAAATTGGAAAAAAAACGGAGGAGCCTGCCGAAGATGAGGCCATTATGGCTAGCCTTTAGGTGTCCTCCTCGAGATAGCGTCATTAAAAGAACAAGGGTCAGCACAACGTAAAAAAAAACTGGAAAAAAACCGGAGGAACCTGCCGAAGATGAGGCCATTACGGCTCACCTTTATGTGTCCTCCTCGGGATAGCGTCATTTAAAGAATAAGGGTCAGCACAACGTAAAAAAAATCAGAAAAAAGAACCGGAGGAGCCTACCGAAGATGAGGCCATTACGGCTTGCCTTTAGGTGTCCTCCTCGGGATAGCGTCATTTAAAGAACAAGGGTCAGCACAACGTAAAAAAACAAAAAAAAAGCTGGAAAAAAATCGAAAAAAGAAAACCGGAGTAGCCTGCTGAAGATGATGCCATTACGGCTCACCTTTAGGTGTCCTCCTCGGGATAGCGTCATTTAAAAAACAAGGGTCAGCACAACGTACAAAAAAGGCTAGTAAAAAAAAAACCAGAAAAAATCGGAGGAGCCGGCCGAAGATGTGGCCATTACAGCTCACCTTTAGGTGTCCTTCTCGGGATAGCGTCATTTAAAGGACAAGGGTCAGCACAACGTAAAAAAAAGGAAAAAAAACCGGAGGAGCCTGCCGAAGATGAGCCATTACGGCTTGCCTTTAGGTGTCCTCTTCAAGATAGCGTCATTTAAAGAACAAAGGTCAGCACAACGTAAAAAAAAAAAAAAAATAAACTAGAAAAAAACCGGAGGACCCTGCCGAAGATGAGGCCATTACGGCTCGTCTTTAGGTGTCCTCCTCGGGATAGCATCATTTAAAGAATAAGGGTCAGCACAACGTAAAAAAAATTTGGAAAAAAAAACCGGAGGAGCTTGCTGAAGGTGAGGCCATTACGGCTCGCCTTTAGGTGTCCTCCTTGGGATTGCTGATGAGCGGATAATTTATACGCTTTTTGGCATTGTTTTTAGTATGTTTTTAGTATATTTTAGTTAATTTTTATTACAATTTTATTAGTTTTTAGTTAAAATTCACTTTTCTGGGCTTTACTATGAGTTTGTGTGTGTTTCTGTTATTTCAGGTATTTTCTGGCTGAAATTGAGGGACCTGAACAAAAATCTGATTCAGAGGCTGAAAAGGACTGCAGATGCTGTTGGATTCTGACCTCCCTGCACTCGAAGTGGATTTTCTGAAGCTACAAAAGCCCAACTGGCGTGCTCTCAATTGCGTTGGAAAGTAGACATCCTGGGCTTTCGAGCAATGTATAATAGTCTATACTTTGCCCGAGATTTGATGGCCCAAACCGGCGTTGCAAATCAGCTTCAGAATTCCCGGCGTTTAACGCTGGAACTGGCACAAAAATTGGAGTTAAACGCCCAAAAATTGCAAATCAGCTTCTACGGCATGAGTCTCTAAACCCCATGGTTGGGGGTGAGGAGCTCTGCTGTGTCTTGATGGATTAATGCAATTACTATTGTTTTTCATTCAATCACACTTGCTTCTATTCTAAGATATCACTTGTTCTTCAACTTGATAAATGTGATGATCTGTGACACTCATCATCATTCTCGCTTATGAACGTGTGCCTGACAACCACCTCCGTTCTACTTTAGATCGAGTGAATATCTCTTGGATTCCTTAATCATAATCTTCGTGGTATAAGCTAGAATTGATGGTGGCATTCAAGAGAATCCGGAAGGTCTAAACCTTGTCTGTGGTATTCTGAGTAGGATTCAAGGATTGAATGATTGTGACGAACTTCAAACTCCTGAGGGCTGGGTGTTAGTGACAGACGCAAAAGAATCATTGGATTTTATTCCAACCCTATTGAGAACTGACAGATGATTAGCCGTGCTGTGACAGAGCGCGTTGAACATTTTCACTAAGAGGGTGGGAGATAGCCATTGACAACGGTGAAACCCTACACACAGCTTGCCATAGAAGGAGCCTTGCGTGCTTGAAGAAGAAGACAGTAGGAAAGCAGAGATTCAAAAGATAGAGCATCTCCAAAACCTCAACATATTCTCCATTACTGCAAAACACAAGTATTTATTTCATATTCTTTTACTTTTCACAATTAAACCTGAGAATTATTGATATCCTGACTAAGAGTTACAAGATAACCATAGCTTGCTTCAAGCCAACAATCTCCGTGGGATCGACCCTTACTCACGTAAGGTATTACCTGGATGACTCAGTGCACTTGCTGGTTAGTTGTGCGGAATTGCCAAAGTGTGATTGCAATTTCGTGCACCAAGTTTTTGGCGCCGTTGCCGGGGATTGTTCGAGTTTGGACAACTGACGGTTTATCTTGTTGCTTAGATTAGGACTGTTTTATTTTTGTTGGTTTAGAGTCTTTTATTTGAGTTTAGTTTCATATTTTAAGTTTGGTGTCAATTGCACGCTTTTGTTTTCTTTTATTTTTCGAATTTGCATGTCCTTAGTCCTTTCTAGATCCTTAAAAATTTTAAGTTTGGTGTCATTTTGTTGTTTTTCTCTTTCCTCATTTCAAAAATTAAATCTTTTTCAAAATAATTTTCAATGATATCTTTTCAATTGTTAATTCCAAAATCTTTTTTTTATTAACTAATTGATTTAGTTTTCAATTTGTTTTGATCTTAATTTTTTTGTTTTCGAAATTTTATTTTATTTTATTTTAAATTTTTCGGTCACCTTTAATAAAAAAAAAAATTACTTTTCTTGTGAATCCATATCATATTCCCTTTTTCCATCATGGACCTAAGTGGAATTGAGCAGTCCAGAAGGACTCTGGGGTTATATGCTAACCCCATTACAGCTACATATGGGAGTAGCATCTGTATACCTCCCATTAAAGCAAGCAGCTTTGAGCTAAATCCTCAACTCATTATCATGGTGCAGCAAAATTGCCAGTATTCCGGTCTTCCACAGGAAGAACCTACTGAGTTTTTGGTACAATTCTTACAAATTGCTGACACAGTGCGTGATAAAGAGGTAGATCAGGATGTCTACAGGTTATTATTGTTTCAATTTACTGTAAAAGATCAAGCTAAGATGTGGTTGAATAACCAACCCACAGCAAGCATAAAAACATGGAGACAGTTATCAGACAAATTCCTGAATCAATTTTACCCTCCAAAAAGGATGACACAGCTAAGGCTGGACATCCAAGGCTTTAAACAAGAGGATAATGAATCCCTTTATAATGCCTGGGAGAGGTATAGAGGTATGTTAAGAAAATGCCCCTCTGAAATGTTTTCAGAGTGGGTACAGTTAGACATCTTTTACTATGGGCTTACAGAAAAAGCTCAGATGTCTCTAGACCACTCAGCTGGTGGATCTATACATATAAGGAAGACGATTGAAGAGGCTCAAGAACTCATAGATATTGTTGCTAGAAATCAACATTTGTACTCTAGCAGTGAGCCCTCTACAAAAGAAGAGGCTATGGCAGTAGCTACTGATCCTAATCCTCAAGAACAGATTGTTGAGCTTAATCGGCAATTACTCCTTATGACAAAACAGTTGGCAGAATTTAAAGAGATGCTCCAAGAAACAAAAATTTCCAACAAGAACATAGAATCACAGTTGAATCAAACAAAACAGCAGTTATCTAAACAGATAACAGAAGAATGCCAAGCAGTTCAACTGAGGAGTGGGAAGACATTGAATAACACTGCTCAAAGTAGCAAAAAGCCAAGAAAGGAACAATTGACAGAGGATAACCAAACCACTACCCAAAATCCCTCTGAGGACAGTAAGAGCCCAGAGAGAAATACTCCTGGCGTTCAAACGCCAGAAAGGGGGGAAAAGCTGGCGTTAAACGCCCATTCCTTGCCCAGTTCTGGTGTTCAAACGCCAGAAAAGGGGGAAAATTTGGCGTTAAACGCCCATTCCTCACCCAATCCTGGCGTTCAAACGCCAATGAGGAATCAGACACCTGAGAGTGCTGATAGTAACCCCTCTAAAAAGGCTTCTCCAACCACCTCTGTAATGAATAAACCTGCAGCAACTAAGGTTGAGGAATATAAAGCCAAGATGCCTTATCCTCAGAAACTCTACCAAGCGAAACAGGATAAGCAATTTGCCCGCTTTGCAGACTATCTAAGGTCTCTTGAAATAAAGATTCCGTTTGCAGAGGCACTTGAGCAAATACCTTCTTATTCTAAGTTCATGAAAGAGATCTTAAGTCATAAGAAGGATTGGAGAGAAACTGAAAAAGTTTTTCTCACTGAAGAAAGCAGTGCAGTCATTCTGAAAAGCTTACCAGAAAAGCTTCACGATCCAGGAAACTTTATGATACCATGCACATTAGAAGGTGCTTGCACCAAGACAGCACTGTGTGACCTTGGAGCAAGTATCAATCTAATACCTGCATCTACTATCAGAAAGCTTGGGTTGACTGATGAAGTCAAACCAACCCGGATATGTCTCCAACTTGCTGATGGCTCCATTAAATATCCATCAGGCATAATTGAGGACATGATTGTCAAGGTTGGGCCATTCACCTTTCCAACTGACTTTGTAGTGCTGGAAATGGAGGAGCACAAGAGTGCAACTCTCATTCTAGGAAGACCTTTCCTAGCAACTGGACGAACTCTTATTGATGTACAAAAAGGGGAAGTAACCCTGAGAGTTAATGAGGATGAGTTCAAGTTGAATGCTGTAAAAGCTATGCAGCATCCAGACACACCAAATGACTGCATGAGCGCTGACATTATTGACTCTTTGGTGGAAGAGATCAATATGGCTGAAAGTCTAGAGTCAGAGCTAGAGGACATCTTCAAGGATGTTCAGCCTGATCAGGAGGAACCAGAGGAAACAAAAGAATTTTTGAAAATTCCTCAGGAAGAGGATAAACCTCCCAAACCTGAGCTCAAACCACTACCACCATCCCTGAAGTATGCATTTCTGGAAGAGGGTGACACTTTTCCAGTGATCATAAGCTCTGCTTTGAATCCACAGGAAGAGGAAGCACTGATTCAAGTGCTAAGGACACACAAGACAGCTCTTGGGTGGTCCATAAGTGATCTTAAGGGTATTAGCCCAGCAAGATGCATGCACAAGATCCTATTGGAGGATAATGCCAAACCAGTGGTTCAACCACAAAGGCGGCTAAATCCAGCCATGAAGGAGGTGGTGTAGAAAGAGGTCACTAAATTACTAGAGGCTGGGATTATTTATCCCATTTCTGATAGCCCCTGGGTGAGCCCTGTCCAAGTTGTACCCAAGAAGGGAGGCATGACAGTAGTTCATAATGAAAAAAATGAACTGGTTCCTACAAGAATAGTTATAGGGTGGCGTATGTGTATTGACTACAGAAGGCTCAATACAGCCACTAGAAAGGATCATTTTCCTTTACCATTCATAGACCAAATGTTAGAAAGACAAACTGGTCATGATTATTACTGCTTTTTGGATGGCTATTCAGGTTACAACCAAATTGCAGTAGATCCTCAGGACCAAGAGAAAACAGCATTCACTTGCCCTTCTGGCGTGTTTGCCTACAAGAGAATGCCTTTTGGTCTGTGTAATGCTCCTGCAACTTTTCAGAGATGCATGCTATCCATCTTCTCTGATATAGTAGAGAAATTCCTAGAAGTCTTCATGGATGACTTCTCAGTATATGGAGACTCATTCAGCTCTTCTCTTAACCACCTAGCACTTGCCCTGAAAAGGTGCCAAGAGACTAACTTGGTTTTGAACTGGGAGAAATGTCACTTTATGGTGACTAAAGGAATTGTCCTTGGGCACAAAATTTCAAGCAAGGGAATAAAGGTGGATAAAGCAAAGGTAGAGGTAATTGAAAAATTACCACCACCTGCCAATGTTAAGGCAATCAGAAGCTTTCCGGGGCATGCAGGATTCTACAGAAGGTTTATAAAGGATTTTTCGAAAATTGCAAAACCTCTGAGCAACCTGCTAGCTGCTGACACACCATTTGTGTTTAACACACAGTGTCTGCAGGCATTTGAGACCCTGAAAGCCAAGCTGGTCACAGCACCAGTCATCTCTGCACCAGACTGGACATTGCCATTCGAACTAATGTGTGATGCCAGTGACCATGCCATTGGCGCAGTATTGGGACAGAGGCATAACAAGCTTCTGCATGTCATTTATTATGCCAGCCGTGTTCTAAATGACGCACAGAAGAATTACACAACCACAGAAAAAGAGTTACTTACAGTGGTCTATGCCATTGACAAGTTTAGATCCTTTTTGGTAGGGTCAAAAGTGATTGTGTACACTGACCATGCTGCTCTTAAATACTTACTCACAAAGCAGGATTCAAAACCCAGGCTAAAGGTGGGTGCTGCTTCTGCAAGAGTTTGATATAGAAATAAGAGACAGAAAAGGGACAGAGAACCAAGTAGCTGATCATCTGTCCCGAATAGAACCAGTAGCTGGTGCGTCCCTCCCCTCTACTGAGATCTCTGAGACTTTCCCAGATGAGCAACTCTTTGCCTTCCAGGAAGCTCCATGGTTTGCAGATATTGCAAATTATAAAGCTGTGAGGTTCATACCCCAGGAGTACAACAGAATACAAAGAAAGAAATTAATTTCAGATGCCAAGTACTACCTATGGGATGAGCCATATCTCTTTAAGAGATGTGTAGATGAAATGATCCGTAGATGTGTACCCAGAGAGGAAGCACAAAGGATCCTATGGCACTGACATGGATCACAGTATGGGGGACATTTCGGAAGTGAGCGAACAGCCACTAAGGTCCTCCAATGTGGCTTCTACTGGCCTACTCTCTATAGAGATGCCCGAGAGTTTGTACGTAATTGTGACAGTTGCCAAAGAGCTGGTAACATGCCTCATGGATACGCCATGCCTCAACAAGGGATCTTAGAGATTGAATTGTTTGATGTATGGGGAATTGACTTCATGGGTCCGTTCCCACCATCATACTCAAACACTTACATTCTGGTGGCAGTGGACTATGTATCTAAATTTGTAGAAGCAATTGCTACACCCACTAATGATACTAAGACTATGCTGAAATTCCTCTAGAAACACATCTTCAGCAGATTTGGTGTTCCCAGAGTCCTAATCAGTGATGGAGGCACTCATTTCTGCAACAAACAGCTGTACTCTGCTATGGTCCGATATGGAATTGGCCATAAAGTAGCAACTCTGTATCATCCACAGACAAATGGGCAAGCTGAAGTCTCTAACAGAGAGCTAAAAAGAATCCTAGAACGGACTGTAATTGCCCGTAGAAAGGATTGGGCAAAGAGCTTGGATGATGCTCTGTGGGCATACATACAGAACAGCATTCAAGACTCCTATAGGAACCTCTCCATACCGACTTGTGTATGGCAAGGCCTGTCATTTGCTCATGGAACTAGAACATAAAGCCTACTGGGCAACCAGATTCCTAAACCTGGATGCTAAGTTAGCTGGTGAAAAAAGATTACTCCAGCTAAATGAGCTAGATGAATTTAGACTCAGTACCTTTGAAAATGCAAAAATTTATAAGGAAAAGGCAAAGAAGTGGCATGACAAGAAGTTGTCATCCAGAGTCTTTGAGCCAGGACAAAAAGTTCTGCTCTTCAACTCTAGGCTCAGACTGTTCCCATGAAAACTTAAATCCCGGTGGAGGGGTCCGTATGTGATTACAAGAGTGTCACCATATGGATATGTTGAGCTTCAGGATACTGATTCTGACAAAAAGTTCATAGTTAATGGACAGAGGATCAAGCATTATCTTGAAAGCAATTTTGAGCAAGAGTGCTCAAAACTGAGGCTTGAATGATTCTCAGTGAAGGTCCAGCTAAAGACAATAAAGAAGCACTTGCTGGGAGGCAACCCAGTCATTAGCATGTTATCTGTTTTGTTTAATCAAAGTTTGATACATATTCTCAAAGGGCAATAATCAAAATTGAAGGAATTCACAGAGTTACAGAATGATTCAGTGCAAAAAGCAGAGAAAAGGAGCTTGCTGGCAAAAAAACGCCAGTAAGGGGTACTTTGGGCGTTAAACGCCAGAATGGGCACCATTCTGGGCGTTTAACGCCAGTAAAGGTGCCATTTTGGGCGTTAAACGCCAGAATGGGCACCATTCTGGGCGTTTAACGCCAGGTGTGCAGCATCCTGGGCGTTTAGCAAAACGCCCAGAGATGAAGGGGTTTCTGGCGTTTAACGCCAGGCAGGGTACCTGGCTGGGCGTTAAACGCCCAAATTGGCCAACAATTGGGCGTTAAATGCCAGAATGGATACCATTCTAGGCGTTTAACGCCAGAAAGGTGGGGGACAGAGATTTTGCTTTCCACTTAAAATTTTCTCAAACTTTCCTGTTTTGATCCATAATCTTCTACATAAACACATTTCAAACTTTCATCATTCACGTTCAAATTTTCAAAATTAAAATCATTCTTCAAATCTCTTTCAAATCCTTTCCAAATCTTCTTCAAAAAAAAAACTCAAATATCTCTCAAATTCTTTCCATATCTTCTCAATTCTCCTTCAAAATTTTCGAAATCTCTCCCCCTTCCTTATAAATATATGTTCGGCCACACCCCCTTCTCCACCATTCAAATTTGCTCTCCTCCTCTGTCTCTCCTCTTTCCTTTCTTTTGCTTGAGGACAAGCAAACCTCTAAGTTTGGTGTGTTTTTCCGTGATCACTAAGCTAAGGCTCATCAAGATCATGGCTCCCAAAGGAAAATAAACCAATTCAAGAGGCAAGAAAGAGAATGCTCCAAAAGACCTTTGGAGTCAAGAGAAGTTCTTAACCAAAGAACATGCAGACCATTACCACAAATAATGGGTCTTAGGTCAGCGATCCCGGAAGTTAAATTTGATCTGAAAGAAGATGAATATCCAGAGATCCAAGAGCAAATTTGAAACAGAGGATGGGAAGTTCTAACCAACCCTGAGACAAAGGTTGGGAGAAATATGGTTCAGGAATTCTACTTAAATCTCTGGCTGACAGATAAGCAGAGAATGACTGGAACCGCTTTTCATACCTACAGAACCATGGTCAAAGGAGAATTATTTACTTCCATCTGGACAAAATAAGAGAGGTCTTCAAATTACCTCAACTACAAGATGATCCCGAATCCTTTAATAGGAGAATGGTGAGAGTAGATAAGGGGTTGGATCAAGTTTTAGAGGACATATACCTCCCTAGAACCAAGTGGATGACCAATTCAAAAGGTGTCCCAAACCAACTCAAGAGGGGAGATCTCAAACCAGTTGCAAGAGGCTGGTTGGACTTCATAGGGCGTTCTATCTTGCCCACTAGTAACCGTTCTGAGGTTACTATCAAGATAGCAGTGATGATTCATTGTATTATGCTGGGAAAAGAAGTGGAGATTCATCATCTGATTGCATGTGAGATTTACACAATTGCAAACAAGAACTCCACTGAAGCCAACTGGCTTACCCAAGCTTAATCTCTTTGCTATGTAAAGATGCTGGGGTGAGGATGGAGTAGATGAATTCATCCCAATTGAGCACCCAATCACCAAGAGGTCAATGGAAGGACAAATGCAAGATAGCTCTATCAAAAGGAGGGCGCAGGAGTTCCTCCCTGAACTTCCTGAAATTGACTACTGGACTTGTCTAGAAGCATCTGTTGCCAAGCTACAAGAAGCTATGGAACAAATTAAGGAAGAACAGCAGAATCAAAACTGCATGCTCTGCAAATTGCTGAAGGAACAAGAGAAGCAAGGGCGTGAGCTACAGGAGTTGAAGCGCCAAAGCTCTCCCTTGAAGGGTCAAATACCCCACAAGTTGAGGGAGCATCCACTTCTCAAAATCAAGGTTGTGAGTCCTAACTCTGTGATAACCTCTATTATTAGGAGTCTATTTAAATTTTTGTTTTCTATTACCATTAGTCTTATCTTATATCTAATTTTGAGTCTTGTTCTTATTCACGATTAATAAACTTAAGCTTCATGTCTTAAAGCTATGAATTCCTATGAATCACCACTTCTTATGAAAATGCTTAATCACAAAAGAACAAGAAGTACAGACTTCGAATTTCCTTGAAATAGTTGAATATTTGATGTGGTGACATACTTTTTTTTTCTGAATGAATGCTTGACAGTGATATGTGTTTTAATTTGTTGTTTTAGAATGTTAAAATTGTTGCTCTTGAAAGAATGATGAAAGGAGAAATGTTATTGAGGATCTGAAAAATCATCAAATGATTCTTGAAGCAAGAAAAAGCAGTGAATACAAAAAAAAAACAAAAAATTTTTTTAATAAAGTTGTGATCCAAGGTAAAAAGAGTGTGCTTAAGAACCCTGGACAGCTCTAATTGGGGACTCTAGCAAAGCTGAGTCACAATCTAAAAAGGTTCACCCCAATTATGTGTCTGTGCATGTATGTATCTGGTGGTAATACTGGAAGACAGAGTGCTTTGGGCCACAGCCAAGACTCATAAAGTAGCTATGTTCAAGAATCATCATACTTAACTAGGAGAATCAATAACACTATCTGAGTTCTGAGTTCCTATAGATGCCAATCATTCTAAACTTCAAAGGATAAAGTGAGATGCCAAAACTGTTCAGAAGCAAAAAGCTACTATTCTCTTCTTTTATTCTATTTTGATTTTCAGTTGCTTGGGGACAAGCAAACAATTTAAGTTTGGTGTTGTGATGAGCGGATAATTTATACGCTTTTTGGCATTGTTTTTAGTATTTTTTAGTATATTTTAGTTAGTTTTTATTACAATTTTATGTTTTAGTTAAAATTCACTTTTCTGGGCTTTACTATGAGTTTATATGTTTTTCTGTGATTTCAGGTACTTTCCGGCTGAAATTGAGGGACCTGAGCAAAAATCTGATTCAGAGGCTGAAAAGGACTGCAGATGCTGTTGGATTCTGACCTCCCTGCACTCGAAGTGGATTTCCGGAGCTACAAAAACCCAATGGCGTGCTCTCAATGCGTTGGAAAGTAGACATCCTGGGCTTTCCAACAATGTATAATAGTTTATACTTTGCTCGAGATTTGATGGCCCAAACCGGCATTGCAAATCAGCTTTAGAATTCCCGGCGTTTAACGCCGGTACTGGCACAAAAATTGGAGTTAAACGCCCAAACTGGCATAAAAGCTGGCGTTTAACTCCAGAAAAATTCTCTACACATGAAAGCTTCAATGCTCAGCCCAAGCACACGGCAAGTAGACCCCAGAAGTTGATTTTTACGTCATTTACTCAATTCTGTATACCCTTGGTTACTAGTTCACTATTAATAGGACCTTTGATATTGTATCTGGACCTCATGACACATTACACATTTCTCATTGTATTTCTACAGCATGAGTCTATAAACCCATGGTTGGGGGTGAGGAGCTCTGCTGTGTCTTGATGGATTAATGCAATTACTACTGTTTTTCATTCAATCACGCTGCCTCTATTCTAAGATATCACTTGTTCTTCAACTTGATGAATGTGATGATCCGTGACACTCATCATCATTCCGTTATGAACGTGTGCCTGACAACCACCTCCTTCTACTTTAGATTGAGTGAATATCTCTTGGATTCCTTAATCAGAATCTTCGGTAAGCTAGAATTGATGGGGCATCAGAGAATCGGAAGGTCTAAACCTTGTCTGTGGTATTCTGAGTAGGATTCAGGATTGAATGACTGGACGAGCTAATCTCTGAGGGCTGGCGTTAGTGACAGACGCAAAAGAATCACTGGATTCTATTCCAACCCGATTGAGAACCGACAGATGATTAGTCGTGCTGTGACAGAGCGCGTTGAACATTTCACTGAGAGGATGGGAGGTAGCCATTGACAACGGTGAAACCCAACCACAGCTTGCCATAGAAGGAGCCTTGCGTGCTTGAAGAAGAAGACAGTAGGAAAGCAGAGATTCAGAAGATAGTGCACTTGCTGGTTAGTGTGCAGAATTGCAAAAGTGTGATTGCAATTCGTGCACCAATCGCGTCATTTAAAGAACAAGGGTTAGCACAACGTAAAAAAAATGGAAAGAAAACCGGAAGAGCCTGCGAAGATGATGCCATTACGGCTCACCTTTATGAGTCCTCCTCGGGATAGCGTCATTTAAAAACAAGGGTCAGGCCAACGTAAAAAAAAAAAGAAAAAAAGCTGGAAAAACAACCAGAGGAGCATGCCA